>NW_027596378.1:108089-346588 GCF_964194155.1 Cetorhinus maximus
CCACCCCATCACCCCCACCCCATCCCCCACCCCACCCCATCCCCCAACTCACCCCATCCCCCACCCCACTCCATCCCCCACCCCACCCCATCCCCCACCTCACCTCATCCCCCACCTCACCCCATCCCCCCAGTTTGCCCCAAACCCATCTGTCCCTCCAGCTCACTGTGGACTTCTGGATGCTGACGCATATCATGGTCGAATGTCACATCTCCTGCACAATGTGTGAAATGTAATGCGCGGTCTGTTTGTCAACACTAACACTGACAGTAACCTGAGGGGCTGGTGTGGGTGTCTAGCCCGCTGACCAGCCAGTGACAGGCTGAGAGATTGAGTAACCTGAGGGGCTGGTGTGGGTGTCTAGCCCGCTGACCAGCCAGTGACAGGCTGAGAGATTGAGTAACCTGAGGGGCTGGTGTGGGTGTCTAGCCCGCTGACCAGCCAGTGACAGGCTGAGAGATTGAGTAACCTGAGGGGCTGGTGTGGGTGTCTAGCCCGCTGACCAGCCAGTGACAGGCTGAGAGATTGAGTAACCTGAGGGGCTGGTGTGGGTGTCTAGCCCGCTGACCAGCCAGTGACAGGCTGAGAGATTGAGTAACCTGAGGGGCTGGTGTGGGTGTCTAGCCCGCTGACCAGCCAGTGACAGGCTGAGAGATTGAGTAACCTGAGGGGCTGGTGTGGGTATCTAGCCCGCTGACCAGCCAGTGACAGGCTGAGAGATTGAGTAACCTGAGGGGCTGGTGTGGGTATCTAGCCCGCTGACCAGCCAGTGACAGGCTGAGAGATTGAGTAACCTGAGGGGCTGGTGTGGGTATCTAGCCCGCTGACCAGCCAGTGACAGGCTGAGAGATTGAGTAACCTGAGGGGCTGGTGTGGGTATCTAGCCCGCTGACCAGCCAGTGACAGGCTGAGAGATTGAGTAACCTGAGGGGCTGGTGTGGGTGTCTAGCCCGCTGACCAGCCAGTGACAGGCTGAGAGATTGAGTAACCTGAGGGGCTGGTGTGGGTGTCTAGCCCGCTGACCAGCCAGTGACAGGCTGAGAGATTGAGTAACCTGAGGGGCTGGTGTGGGTGTCTAGCCCGCTGACCAGCCAGTGACAGGCTGAGAGATTGAGTAACCTGAGGGGCTGGTGTGGGTATCTAGCCCGCTGACCAGCCAGTGACAGGCTGAGAGATTGATCCCGATGATACAGGTTCCCTGGAGATAGATTTTCAGCTAGAAGGAGTTTGTACTGACTAATCTTGCATCGGTTTGCTTCACTCTGAACATGATCCCGCGTAACCAAGTTATAAAAGGACTGATTGTTTTGGGATACTCCTGGGTCACAGTTTGAACAGAGGCACTGACTCAGCAGAACCGTTTCTACAGATTCCCTTGATGCCGACAGTGAGTTAGGCTCCAGCTTTTCCCCCTGGGCCTTGATATCTGTCACCTTAACAAGTGAATACTGATAAAGATAACATCCTTAGCCAGCTCTTTGTTTCTGTGGCTTGATGTGAAATCGATACACTCTGCATCTCAGAGTCTGCTCAATCTCAGGCTCCTTGAACAGTGACATCTCTTATATGTAATAATTGTCCCCACTGGAGAACTGCAAACCCACCAGGCAAATCACACAGTGTTAACAATTCCCTCAGTTAATTCCCTCTCAACTAAACAGGTACAGGAGGAGGCCATTCAGCCCGTCAAGCCTGTTACACAGGAACAGGAAAAGGCCATTCAGCCCCTCGAGCCTGTTACACAGGAACAGGAAGAGGCCATTCAGCCCCTCGAGCCTGTTACACAGGAACAGGAAGAGGCCATTCAGCCCCTCGAGCCTGTTACACAGGAACAGGAAGAGGCCATTCAGCCCCTCGAGCCTGTTACACAGGAACAGGAAGAGGCCATTCAGCCCCTCGAGCCTGTTACACAGGAACAGGAGGAGGCCATTCAGCCCCTCGAGCCTGTTACACAGGAACAGGAAGAGGCCATTCAGCCCCTCGAGCCTGTTACACAGGAACAGGAAGAGGCCATTCAGCCCCTTGAGCCTGTTACACAGGAACAGGAGGGTGTGGCGGAGTAGACTTTGAAAGTTCCAATTATCACCCAGCACCCACAGATTTCTGGGAAGACAGTTTGAGATTTCTACTTCTCTGTGGGAGGAAGTACTTTCTGACATCACCCCTGAATGGCCAGACTCTCAATCAAAGGTTTTGCCTCCAACTCCTGGACTCCCAGATGAGATCATTCCTCTCCATTTACCCTGTAGATGCCTTCACTGTCCTCACTCTGTGACATGTTGGTGTAGAACTTGGAGCCAATTGCATCTGCTGTTTCAGAATTAACGGGACTGGGGTTTCCACCAGGAGAGCAGGCACTCCCTACACACTGTGCAGGATAGGTCAGGGGTCCGTGTGTACGGAGAGGGGTCTGTGTGTGTGGGCGGGGGTCTGTGTGTTCGGACAGGGGTCTGTGTGTACGGAGAGGGGTCTGTGTGTGTGGGCGGGGGTCTGTGTGTTTGGACAGGGGTCTGTGTGTACGGAGAGGGGTCTGTGTGTGTGGGCGGGGGTCTGTGTGTATGGACAGGGGTCTGTGTGTTCGGAGAGGGGTCTATGCGTTCGGACAGGGGTCTATGTGTTTGGACAGGGATGTGTGTTCTCAGACAGGGGTCTGTGTGCATGTACAGGGGTCTGTGTTTATGGACAGTGGTCTGTGTTTTCGGACAGGGCTCTGTGTGTTCGGAGAGGGGCCTGTGTGTTCAGGCAGGGGTCTCTGTGTTTGGACAGGGATGTGTGTTCTCAGACAGGGGTCTGTGTGCATGGCCAGGGGTCTGTGTGTATGGACAGTGGCCTTGTGCTCGGACAGGGGTCTGTATGTTTGAACAGGGGGTCTGAGTGTTCATCTGGGGTCTGTGTTTTCAGACAGGGGTCTGTGTTTATGAACAGGGGTCTGTGTATACGGACAGGGGTCTGTGTGTTCGGACAGGGGCTGTGTATTCAGACAGGGGCCTGTGTATACGGACAGGGGTCTGTATGTTTGAACAGGGGGTCTGAGTGTTCATCTGGGGTCTGTGTTTTCGGACAGGAGCCTGTGTATACAGACAGGGGTCTGTGTATTTGGACAGGGGCCTATGTATTCGGACAGGCCAGACCCCTAGTTGCTGATAATATTCTGTTAGGGGACAATAATGTTTTGTCCAAAGTAGACAGGGTTTGATTCAAGCCACTTGCTCAGAGACTGTGCATGTGCAGCCCAGCACCTTCCAAACCCACGACCTCTACCATCTAGAAGGACAAGGGCAGCAGATAGATGGGAACACCACCACCTGGAAATTCCCCTCCAAGTCACTCACCATCCTGACTTGGAAATATATCACCGTTCCTTCACTGTCGCTGGGTCAAAAATCCCGGAACTCCCTCCCTAACAGCACTGTGGGTGTACCTACACCACACGGACTGCAGCGGTTCAAGAAGGCAGCTCACCATCACCTTCTCACTCACCAGCAGTGCCCACACCCCGTAAATGAATAAAAAAATAGTGTGTGTGAATCTTTGTATGAGATTGTGCTTTTTTTTATTCATCAATCGGATGTGGGTGTTGCTGGCTAGGCCAGCATTTATTGCCCATCCCTAACTGCCCTTGTTCAGAGGGCATTTAAGGGTCAGCCACGTGGCTGTGGGTCTGGAGTCACGTGAGAACCAGGCCAGCAGATCTCCCTCCCGAAACAACGTTGATGGACCAGATGGGTTTTTACAACAATCAGCAATGGTTTCATGATTCTAGATTTTTATTGAACTCAAATTTCACCATCTGTCGTGGTGAGATTCGAACCTGGGTCCTCAGAGCATTACCCTGGGTTTTTGATAAGCAGCCCAGTGACAATACCACCCACCGCTGCCTTCCCTGAGACTGTGTATGAGACTATTTATGAGACAGTGCTTGAGACTTGTCTGAGGCTGTGCATGAGAATTTGTATCAGACATTGTATGAGGCTGTGTATGAGATTTTGTATCAGACTGTGCTTGAGACTGTCTATGAGACTGTGAATGAGACTGGCTATGGGAGTGTCTATGAGAATATATATCAGACAGTGCTTGAGACTGTTCATGAGACTGTGTATAGGACAGTTAATAAAAATGTGTATGAGACTGTCTATGAGAATGTCTATGAGACTGTGCATGGGACTGTATCTGAGACTGCCTGTGAGACTGTGTACGAGAATGCCTATGAGAATGTCTATGAGACAGCATATAGAACTATGTATGAGACTGTGTGTGAGAGTGTCAATGGGACTATGAATGGGACAGTGTATGAGACTGTCTATGAGAATGTCTATGAGACAGTATATAGGACTATGTATGAGATGGTGTGTGAGAGTGTCTATGAGACTATGTATGAGACTGGCTATGAAAATTTCTTGAAGACTGTGTCTGAGACCGTGTATTAGACTTTCTATGAGACGATGTATGAGACTGTGCATGAGAGTCTGTATGAGAGTGTAAATGGGACTATCTATGGGTCTGTCTATGAAACTGTTAATGGGAATGTGTATGAGACTGTGTATGAGACTGCATTTGAGACTGTGTATGAGAATGTGTATGAGACTGTCTATGAGTCTGTCTATGAAACTGTGAATGAGGCTGTGTATGAAACTTTCTCTGAAACTTTCTATGAGACTGTGTACGAGACTGTGTATGAGACTGCCTATGAGACTCTTTTGTGACTTTTTATGAGACTCTCTGAAGCTGTCTATGACACACTCTACAAGATTGAGTATGAGACTGTCTATGAGACTGGCTTTCAGGCTGTGTATGAGACTGTCTATCAGAATATCAATAAGACTGTGTATGAGAGTGTGTATGAGATTGTGATTGAGGCTGTATATGTGACGTTCTATGAGACTGTCTATGAGATTGTCTATGACACTCTCTATAAGACTCTGTGTGAGACTGTGTATGAGACTGTATATGAGATTTTAAATGAGCCTGTGTATGAGACTGTATATGAGACTATTTATGAGACTGCATATGGGAATGTGTATGGGACTGTTTATGAGAGTTTATGTGAGACAGTGTATGAAACTGTCTACAATACTGTGTGTTAGAAAATATGTATGAAACTGACTATGAGAATATCTATGAGAGTGTCTCTGAGACTATCAATGGGGATATCTATGAGACTGTATGTGACAGTGTGTATAAGATTGTGTATGAGGCTGTCTAAGAGACTGTGTGCGGAATATATATGAGACTGTCTATGAGGATATTGATGAGAGTAAATATGGGACTGTGTATGAGAGTGTGTATGAGACTGTCTATGAGACTGTGTCTGAGACATTATATGAGCCTGTGTATGTGTCTGCGTATGAGACTGTTTATGAGAATCTGTAGGAGACTGTGTATGAGGCTCTGCTTGAGAGTTTCTGTGAGATTTTCTATGTGACTGTGTATGAGACTGTGTATGAGAATCTGTAGGAGACTGTATATGACATTGTGTATGAGAATCTGCATGAGAGTTTCTATGAGAATGTCTATGAGACTGTCTATGGGACTGTGTATGAGGCTGTGTATGAGATTGTGTATGAGGTTGTGTAGGAGAATTTCTATGAGACTATGTATGGGATGGTCTATAAGACTGTATGTGTGACTTTCTATGAGACTGTCCATGAGAATGTCAATGAGACTGTCTATGAGACTGTGTTTGAGGTTTTATATGAGCCTGTGTATGAAATTGTGTATGCGAGTGAGTATGAGACTGTATATGAGACTGTCTATAGGACTGGTATGGGAATGTGTATCGGGTTGTCCATGAGAATGTTTATGAGGCTGTATATGAGAGCGTCTATGAGACTGTATAAACTGTCTAAGAGAATGTCTGCGTGGGACTGTGTACGAGATTGTCTATGAGAATATTTATGAGAGTGCCTCTGAGACTGTGTATGAGACTGTGTATGAGGCTGTGTATGAGCGTGTTTATGGGACTGCCTTGAGTCTGTCTACAAAACTGTTAATGAGATTGTCTATGAGAACATCTATGAGAGTGCCTATGAGACTGTGTATGAGACTGTGTATGAGGCTGTGTATGAGACTGTCTATGAGACTGCGTATGAAAATGTCTATGATACTTTCTCTGAGACTTGCATGAGAATGTCTATGAGACTGTGTATGAGAATGTGTGTGAGTTTGTGTATGAGTCTGCCTATGAGACTGTGAGAATGTCGATGAGACTGTGCATGAGACTGTCTATGAGACTATGTATGAGAATGTCTATGAGAATATATATGAGACTGTCTATGAGTCTGTGTGTGAGACATTATATGAGTCTGTGTATGTGTCTGTGTATGAGACTGTTTATGAGAATCTGTAGGAGACTGTATATGAGATTGTGTATGAGACTCTGCATGAGAGTTCTATGAGACTTTCTATGAGACTGTCTATGAGACTGTGTATGAGGCTGTGTATGAGATTGTGTATGAGGTTGTGTAGGAGAATTTCTATGAGACTATGTATGGGACGGTCTATAAAGCTGTGTGTGTGACTTTCTATGAGACTGTCCATGAGAATATCTGTGACACTGTGTATGAGATTTTATATGAGCCTGTGTATGAAGCTGTGTATGAGATTGTGTATGAGAGAGAGTATGAGACTTTATATGAGACTGTATATGGGACTGTGTATGGGAATGTGTATTGGATTGTCTATGAGAATGTTTATGAGACCGTATATGAGAGTGTCTATGAGACTGTACGAACTGTCTAAGAGAATGTCTGTGTGGGACTGTGTATGAGATTGCCTATGAAAACATCTATGAGAGTGCCTATGAGACTGTGTATGTGACTGTGTATGAGAGTGTGTATGGGACTGTCTATGAGTCTGTCTATGAAACTGTTAATGAGAATGTGTATGAGGCTGTCTATGAGAATGTCTATGAGACTGTGTACGAGACTGTGTTTGAGACTGTGTATGAGAATGTGTATGAGACAGCCTGTGAGTCTGTCTATGAAATTGTGAATGAGGCTGTGTATAAGACTATCTCTGAAACTTTCTATGAGACTGTGTTTGAGACTTCCTATTAGACTGTGCATGAGACTGTGTATGAGACTCTATTTGTGAGTTTTTAATGAGACTGTCTCTGAAGCTGTCTATGACAATCTCTACAAGATTGAGCATAAGACTGTCTATGAGACTGGCTTTCGGACTGTGTATGAGACTGTCTATGAAAATATCAATGAGACTGTGTATGAGAGTGTGTATGAGATTGTGTATGAGGCTGTATATGTGACGTTCTATGAGACTGTCTTTGAGAATGTATATGACACTCTCTATAAGACTCAGTATGAGCCTGTGTATGAGACTGTATATGCAACTATCTATGGGGCTGCCTATGGGAATGTGTATGGGACTGTCTATGAGAGTGTCTATGAGACTGTGTATGAGACTGTCTACAATACTGTGTGTTAGGGAATATGTACGAGACTGACTATGAGAATGTCTATGAGACTATCAATGGGGATGTCTAAGAGACTGTATATGAGAGTGTGTATGAGATTATGTATGAGACTGTCTAAGAGACTATGTGTGGAATGTGTGTGAGACTGTCTATGAGAATATTGATGAGAGTGTCTATGGGACTGTGTTTGAGAGTGTCTATAAGACTGTGTATGAGAATGTGTATGAAATTGTGTATGGGAATGTCTATGAGGCTGTATACTTGACTTTCTATGAGACTGTCTATGAGACTGCATATGAGACTCTGTATGAGACTGTCTATGAAACTGTCCATGAGGCTGTATATGAGAGCGTCTATGAGACTGTATCAACTGTCTAAGAGAATGTCTGTGTTGGATTGTGCATGAGACAGTCTGTTAAAATATCTATGAGAGTGCCTATGAGACTGTCTATGAGACTGCGTATGAGACTGTGTATGAGAATATCTATGAGAGTGTCCATGAGACTGTGTATGAGAATGTGTATGAGACTGTGTACGAGAATGCCTATGACACTTTCTCTGAGACTTGCATGAGAATGTCTATGAGACTGTGTATGAGAATGTGTATGAGACTGTGTATGAGAGTGTTTATGGGACTGTCTATGAGTCTGTCTATGCAACTGTTAATGAAATTGTCTATGAGAACATCTATCAGAGTGCCTATGAGACTGTGTATGAGACTGTCTATGAGGCTGTGTATCGGAATGTCTACGAGAATATCTATGAGACTGTCTATGAGTCTGTCTATGAGACTGTGTATGAGAATGTCTATGAGAATATCCAAGGGACTGTCTATGAGACTGTGTATGAGAATGTCTGAGACTGTGCATGAGACTGACTATGAGACTGTGTATGAGACTGTCTATGAGTCTGTCTATGAGACTGTGTATTGGAATGTTTATGAGAATATCTATGAGACTGTCTATGAGGCTGTGTATGAGTCTGTCTATGAGGCTGTCTATGAAACTGTCTATTAGACCGTGTATGAGAATGTCTATGAGATTGTCTGTGAGAGTGTGTATGAGATTGTGTATGAGGTTGTATATGTGACTTTCTATGAGACTGTCTATGAGAGTCTGCATGAGACTGTGTATGAGATTTTACATGAGCCTGTGCATGAGACTGTATATGAGACTATCTATGGGGCTGCGTATGGGAATGTTTATGGGACTGTGTATGAGAGTGTCTGTGAGACAGTGTATGAGAATTTCTACGATAGTGTGTGTGTTGGAATATGTATGACACTGACTATGAGAATACCTATGAGTGTGTCTATGAGTCTGTCAATGGGAATGTCTATGAGACTGTATATGAGAGTGTTTATGAGATTGTGTATGAGGCTGTCTAAGAGACTCGGCGTGTGTAATGTGTATGAGGATGTCTATGAGAATATTAATGAGAGTCTCTATGAGACTGTGTGTGAGACTGTCTATGAGAATATCTATGAGAGTGTTTATGAGACTGTGTATGAGAATGTCTATGAAACTTTGAGACTTGCATGAGAATGTCTATGAGACAGTGTATGAGAACAAGTATGAGATTGTGTATGAGTCTGTCTATGAGACTGTCTGTGAGACTGTCTATGAGGCTGGTATGAGACTGCCTATGAGGCTATATAATTGACTTTCTATGAAACTGTCTATGAGACTGCATATTAGACTCTGTAGGAGACTATCTAATAAATTGTCTATGAGATTGTATATGAGAACATCTATGAGACTGTATGCATTGTCTAAGAGAATGTGTGGGACTGTGTATGAGACTGTTTATGAGAACGTCCATGAGAGTGCCTATGAGACTGTGTATGAGACTGTGTATGAGATTGTGTATGGGACAGTCTATAAGACTGTATGTGTGACTTTCTATGTGACTGTCCATGTGAATGTCTATGGCACTGTCTATCAGACTGTGCATGAGATTCTGTATGAGAACGTCTGTGAGAATGTCTATGAGACTGTAATCAGAGAGTGTATGAGACTGTGTATGAGGCTGTGTAAGAGACTCTGTAAGAGAGTCTTTGAGACTCTGTATGGGGATGTTTATCAGAATGTCTATGAGTGTCTCTATTAGAATGCTTATGAGACTGTTTATGAAACTGTCGATGAGACTGTGTATGAGACTATGTATGAGAATATTTATGAAACTGTGTATGAGACTGTGCATGAAACAATATATGAGCCTGTGTACGAGGCTGTGTATGAGACTGTCTTTGAGACTCTGTATGGGAATGTTTATCAGAATGTCTATGAGTGTGTCTATTAGAATGCCTATGAGATTGCCTATGAGAATATATATGAGAGAGTCTCTAAGAGACTATGTATGAGAATGTCTATGATACTTTCTATGAGTCTGTCTGTGAGAATATATGTCTAACTGTGTACAAGAGTGTGTATGAGGCTGTGTATGAGACTGTGCATGAGAACGTGTATGAGAATATCTATGAGACTGTGTATGAGACTGTATATGAGGCTGTGTATGAGAATGTCTATGTGACTGTGTATGAGACATTATTTGAGCCTGTGTATGAGACTGCACATGAGACTGTGTATGAGACTGTCTTTGAGACTCTGTATGGGAATGTTTATCAGAATGTCTATGAATGTGTCTATTAGAATGCCTATGATACTTTCTATGAGACTTCTATGAGAATGTGTATGGGACAGTCTGTAAGACTGTATGTGTGAATTTCTATGAGGCTGTCTATAAGACTGTCTATGAGACTGTGTATGAGATTGTGTATGAGAGTGAGTATAAGACTGTATATGAGACTGTGTAAGGGAATGTATGAGGCTGCCTGTGAGAATGTCTGGGTGACTGTGTATGAGACGGTCTATGAGACTGTGCATGAGACTGTGTATGGGACAGTCTATAAGACTGTATGTGTGACTTTCTATGACACTGTCCATGAGAATGTCTATGACACTGTCTATCAGGCTGTGCATGAGATTCTGTATGAGAACGTCTGTGAGATTGCCTATGAGACTGTATATGAGACTGTCTACGGGTCTGTCTATGAGACTGTGTATGAGAGTGTGTATGAGATGGTCTATGAGACTGTGCATGAAACTGTGTATGAGACTGTCTATTAGAATGTGTCGGAGACTGTGTATGAGATTGTGTATGAACTCTGCATGAGAGTTTATATCAGTCTATCTATGAGACTGCCTTTGAGACTGTGTATGAGACTGTGTATGAGATTGTGTATGATGCTGTGTAGGAGAATTTCTATGAGACTGTGTATGGGACAGTCTGTAAGACTGTATGTGTGAATTTCTATGAGGCTGTCTATAAGACTGTCTATGAGACTGTGTATGAGATTGTGTATGAGAGTGAGTCTAAGACTGTCTATGAGACTGTGTATGAGATTGTGTATGAGAGTGAGTCTAAGACTGTATATGAGACTGTGTAAGGGAATGTGTATCAGACTGTCTAAGGACTGTATATGTGTGTCTATGAGACTGTGTATGAACTGTCTAAGATAATGTCTGTGTGGCACTGTGTATGAGACTGTCTATGAGAATGTCTATGAGAGTGTCTTTGAGACTGTGTATGAGAGTGTGTATGAGACTGTCTATGAGAATGTCTATGAGACTGTATATGAAAGTGTATATGAGACTGTGTATGAGAATGTCTATGAAACTTTCTATGAGACTTGCATGAGAATGCCTATAGACTGTATATGAGAATGTGTATGAGACTTTGTATAAGGTTGTGTACAAGACTGTCTATGAGACTGTGTGTGGGCCTATCTATGAGACTGTTTATGAAACTGTCTATGTGAATGTCTATGAGAATATCTTTGAGAATGTCTGAGAATTTCTATGAGACTGTCTATGAGACTGTGTATGAGACTGTATATAAGACTGTATATTTGACATTCTATGAGACTGTCTAAGCACTGTCTATGAGGCTGTGTATAAGCCTGTGTATGAGAACTTCTATGAGATTGTGTTTGAGATGTTATATGGACCTTTGTAAGAGACTGTGTATGAGACTGTATATGCACCTGTGTGTGAGACTGTGTATGAGACTGTATATGCACCTGTGTATGAGACTGTGTATGAGACTGTATATGAGCCTGTGTATGATACTGTACATGTGACTGTATATTTGACTCTCCATGAGACTGTCTGTGAAATTGTCTATGAGACTGTGCATGAGGCTGTGTATAAGAATTTCTATGAGAATATCTATGGGAATGTCAATGGGACTGTGTATGAGACTGTGTATGATACTGTATATGTGGTTGTATATTTGACTTTCCATGAAACTGTCTATGAAACTGTCAATGAAACTGTGCATGAGACTGTGCATGAGACATTATATGAGCCTGTGTATGAGACTGGCTATCAAACTGTGTATGAGAATGTCCATGAGACTGTGTATGAGATATTATATGAGCCTGTGTATGAGACTGTCTATCAAACTGTGAATGAGACTGTGTATGAGAAAATCTATGAGCTTGTGTATGAGACTGTACATGAGGCTGTGGATGAGACTATGTATGAGAGTGTCTATGAAACTGTGTATGAGACTGTCTATGAGAATGTCTACGAGGCTGTGTATGAGATGGTGTATGAGGCTGAGTACAAGACTCTCTATGAAACTCTCTATGAGACTGTCTATGAGACTGACTGTGAGAATGTACATAAGACTGTATATGAGACCATGTATGAGCCTGTGTATGAGACTGTCTATCAAACTGTGAATGAGACTGTGTATGAGACTGTGTATGAGAAAATCTATGAGCCTGTGTATGAGACTGTACATGAGGCTGTGTATGAGACTCTGTATGAGAAGATCTATGAGACCATGTATGAGACTGTGTATGAGATGCTATATGAGCCTGTGTATGAGACTGTATATGAGGTTGTGTATGAGACTTTATGAAACTCTGTATGAGAATGTCACTGAGACTGTGTATAAGACTTTGTGTGAGCCTGTTTATGAGACTGCCTAAGAGACAGTGTGTGTTGGAATATGTATGAGACTGTCTATGAGAATATCTATGAGAATGTCTATGAGACTGTAATCAGAGAGTGTACGAGGCTGTGTAAGAGACTATCTTTGAGACTCTGTATGGGAATGTTTATCAGACTGTCTATGAGTATGTCTATTAGAATGCCTATGAGACTGTCTATGAGAATATAAATGAGAGAGTCTCTAAGAGACTATGTATGAGAATGTCTATGATAATTTCTATGAGACTGTCTGTGAGAATATATACCTGACTGTGTACGAGAGTGTGTATGAGGCTGTGTATGAGACTGTGTATGAGAATGTGTATGAGAATATCTATGAGACTGTGTATGAGACTGTATATGAGGCTGTGTATGAGAATGTCTATGTGACTGTGTATGAGACATTATTTGAGCCTGTGTATGAGACTGCGTATGAGGCTGTGTATGATAATATCTATGTGACTGTGTATGAGAAATTATTTGAGCCAGTGTATGAGACTGCGTATGAGACTGTGTATGAGAATGTCAGTGAGAATGTCAATGAGGCTGTGTATGAGGCTGTGTATGAGACTCTCTATGAAACTCTTTATGAGACTGTCTATGAGACTGACTGTGAGAATGTCTATAAAACTGTATATGAGACCGCGTATGAGACTGTGTATGAGACTACCTATGAAAATATCTATGGGAATATCTATGTCTGTCTATGAGATGTTGAATGAGACTGTGTATGAACATTCCTATGAGGCTTTCTATGAGAATGCCTATGATACTGTCTGTGAGACTATGTATGAGACTATATATGAGACTCTATATTTGACATTCTATGAGACTGTCTAAGAAACTGTCTATAAGAGTCTGTATAAGACTGTGTATGAGCATTTCTATGAGACTGTGTATTAGGTTATGTATGAGACGTTATATGTACCTGTGTATGAGACTGTGCATGAGACTGTGTATGAGCCTGTGTATGAGACTGTCTATGAGAACGTCTATGAGAACATCTATGGGAATATTTTTAAGGCTTTGTATGAACCTGTGTATGAGACCTTGTATGAGACTGTTTATGAGACTGTATATTTGATATTCTATGAGACTGCCTATCAAATTCTGTATGAAACTGTGCATGATACTGTCTATGAAACTCTCTATGAGACACTCTTTGAGACTGACTGTGAAAATGTCTATGGAAATGTGTATGAGACTGCATATGAGACTGTCGGTGAGAATATCTGTGAGAATATCTATGAGCCTGTCTATGAGACAGTGAATGAGTCTCTGTATGAAACTTCCTATGAGACTTTCTATGAGAATGTCTATGAGACTGTGTATGAGATTGTGTGTGAGGATCAGTTTGAGATTTTCTATGAGGCTGTGCATAAAAATGTGTATGAGGTTGTCTATGAGATTGTATATTTGACTTTCCATAAGACTGTCTATGAGATTGTGTATGAGACTGTCTGTGAGAATGTCTATGAGACTGTCTAGGGAACTGACTGTGAGAATGCCTATGGGACTGTGTATGAGCCTGTCTATGAGACAGTGAATGAGGCTGTTTATGAAACTTCCCATGAGGCTTTGTTTGAGAATGTGTATTAGAATGTGTATCAGGCTGTCTATGAGATTGTATATTTGACCGTCTATGAGACTGTGTATGAGACTGTCTAAGGAAATATCTATGAAAATATGTGTGAGACTTTGTGTATGAGAACTGAGTATAACAGTCAATGAGACTGTCTATGAGACTGTGTATGAGAATGTGTATGAAATTGTGTATGAGACTGTGTATGAGACTGGCTATGAGAATATCTATGAGACTGTGTATGAGACTGTCTAAGAGACTGTGCATGAGACTCTGTATGAGATTGTGTATGAGACTGTGTATGAGACTGTGTATGAGACTGTCTATGAGAATATCTATGAGAATATCTATGAGAATATCTATGAGAATATCTATGAGAGTATCTATGAGAGTATCTATGAGAGTATCTATGAGAATATCTATGAGAGTATCTATGAGAGTATCTATGAGAGTATCTATGAGTCTGTCTATGACACGGTGAATGAGACCATGTATGAAACTTCCTATGAGAATTTCTATGAGAATGTATTTGACACTGTGTATGAGATTGTGTATGAGACTGTCTATGAGACTGTCCATGAGACTGTGTATGAGACTCTGTATGAGACTGTCTGTCTATGAGACTGAATGAGGCATTCTGTGAAACTGTGTATGAGACTGTGTATGAGAATGTCTACAAAGCTGTGTATGAGACTGTGTATGAGACAGTCTATGACACTGTCTATGAGACTGTGAAAATGTCTATGAGACTGTGAATGAGACTGAATGAGGGTATTCTGTAAGACTGCCTATGAGACTGTGTAAGAGATGTTCTATGAGACTGTATATGAGTCTGTCTATGAGACTGTTTATGAGACTGTGTATGGGAATGTGTATGAGACTCTCTATGAGAGTGTGTATGAGACTGTCTGTGAGAATGTCTATCGGATTGTGGATGAGACTTTCAATGAGACTGTGGATGAGACTGTCTGTGAGAATTTCTATGTCACTGTCTATAAGTCTGCATAAGAGGCTGTCTATGAGACTCTGTATGAGATTTTGTATGAGGCTGTGTATGAAACTGTATATGAGACTGTATATGTGACTTTCTATGAGACAGTCTATGAGACTTTCTATGTAGACTGTCTATGAGATTGTGTTTAAGACTGTGTATCAGATTGTGTATGAAACTGTCTATGGGAGTATCTATGAGACTGTATATGTGACTTTCAATGAGACAGTATATGAGACTGTGCATGAGACTGTATATGAGACTGTGTATGAGACTGTGTGTGATCGTCTATGAGACTGCATATGTGACTTTCTATGAGGCTGTTTATGAGAGTGTGTGAGATTGTGTATGGGACTGTTTGAGAATGTGTATTTAGACTGTCTATGAGAATATCTAAGAGTCTGTCAATGAGACTATGTACGAGACTGTGTATAAGGCTGTGTATGTGAATGTCTATGAGAATGTCTATGAGAATATCTATAAGACTGCCTTTGAGACTCTGTATGAAACTGAGTATGATACTACATATAAGAGTGTATATTTGACTATCTATAAGGCTGTATATGAGATTCTGTAGGAGACTCTGTGTGAGACTTTCTGTGAAACTATCTATGAGAATGTGTATCAGGCTGTGTATAAGGATATTTATGAGACTGTGTATGAGACGTTATATGAGCCTGTGAATGAGACTGTGTATGAGAAGGTCCATGAGAATGTCGATGAGACTGTGTATGTGACATTATATGAGCCTGTGTATGAGAATGTGCATGGGACTGTGTATGAGACAGTCTATGGGATGTGTATTAGGCTGTCTATGAGACTGTGTATGTGACTCTGTAAGAGATTGTGTATGAGGCAGTGTATGAGACCGTGTATGATACTGTCAATAAGAATGTCTATGACACGGTCTATAAGACTGTGTAAGAGACTGTCTATGAGACTTTCTATGAGACTGTGTACAAGACTTTCGGTGAGACTGTATGTCAGACAGTGTTTGAAACTGCCAATGAGACTATGCATGAGATTTGCTATGCGAATTTCTTTGAGACTGTGTATGTGAAAGTGTATGAGATTGTCTATGAGACTGCATATGTGACTTTCTATGAAACTGTCTATGAGATTGTGTATGAGAGTGTGTATGAGGCTGTGTAAGAGAATGTGTATGAGGCTGTCTATGAGACTGCATGTGAGAATGTCTATGATACTTTCTATGAGAATATCTATGAGTCTGTCTAGGGACTGTGAATTACACTCTGCTTGAGACTGTCTAAGAAACTGTCTATGAGACTATATATGAAACTGTGTATGATAATTTCTATAAGACACATTTGACACTGTGTATGAGACGTTACATGAGCCTGTGTATGAGAATGTGTATGAGAATGTGTATGAGACTGTCTATAAACTGTGTATGAGAATATGTATGAAAATGCCTGTGAGACTGTGTATGGGACTCTGTATGAGATTTTGTATAAGACTGTGTATGAAACTGTATATGAGACTGTTTATGAGACTGTGTATGGGAATGTGTATGAGACTCTCCATGAAAGTGTGTATGAGATTGTCTATGATACTGTGTATGAGACTGTTTATGAGAATATCTATGAGACCGTGTATGAGGCTATCTATGAAAGTGTCTATGAGGCTGCCTATGAGACTGTATATGAGACTGTCTAGAAAATGTGTGTGAGGCAGCCTATGAGGATTTCTGTGAGACTGTTTAAGAGACTGTGTATGAGACTGTCTAAAATAATGTCTATGAGGCCGTGTATGAGCCTGTGTATGGGACTTTTTATGAGGCTGTCTATGAGACCATGTATGAGAGTCTATAGGAGACTGTATATGAAACTGTCTATGAGATTGTGAATGAGAATTTCCATGAGGCTGTCTATGAGGCTGTGCATTAGACTGTCTATGAAACTGTGTATGAGAGTGTCTATAAGACTCAGTATGAGACTGTGTATGAGAATGTCTATGAGACTGTGTATGTGACAGTGAATGAGACTGGGAATGAGACTTTCTATCAGACTGTCTATGAGAATGTGTATGAGGTTGTTTATGAGGATGTTTGAGACTGTCTATGAGACTGTGTATGAGACTGTGTATGGGACTGTCTATGAGACTGTATATTTGACTGTCTATGAGACTGTCTATGAGACTGTGTATGAGACTGAGCATGAGAATGTCTATGAGAAAATCCATGAGACTGAGTATGAGAATGTGTATGAGACTTTAAATGAGCCTGCGTATTAGGCTGTATATGAGACTATCTATCAGACTGTGTATGAGACTCTGTATGAGACAATCTATGAGTCTACCTATGAGACTGTCTGTGAGAATGTCTATGAGACTGTGTATGAGAATGTGTATGAGACTGTCTATGGGACTGTGTATGAGACTGTCTTCGAGGCTGTATATTTGACTTTCTATGAGACTGTCTATGAGCCTGCATATGAGACTCTATATGAGATTGTCTATAAAACTGTCTGTGAGACTGGCTGTGAGAATTTCTATGAGACTGTGTATGAGAATGTGTATGAGACTGTCTATGGGACTGAATGAGACTTTCTGTGTGACTGTCCATGAGACTGTGTATGAGACTGTGTATGAAATTGTGTATGAGACTGTGTATAAGACTTTCTATGAGAATGTCTATGAGGCAGCCTGTAGGACTGTATATGAGACTGAAGGAAACAATCTACGAGAATATCTATGAGACTGTGTATGAGACTGTCTGTGAGAATATCTATGAGACTGTGTATGAGACTGTCTGTGAGAATATCTATGAGACTGTGTATGAGACTGTCTGTGAAACTGTCAATGAAGCTGTATATGAGACTGCCTATGAAAATATTTATGAGACTGTGTATGGGAATGTGTGAGACTATCTAGAGAATGTGTGTGAGATTGTCTATGAGACTGTGTGTGAGACTGTCTATGAGAATGTCTATGAGGCGGCCTGTAGGACTGTGTATGAGACTGTAGGAAACTTTCTATGAGAATATCTGTGGGACTGTGTATGAGACTGCCTGTGAGAATGTATGTGAAACTGTGCATGAGAATGTGTATGAGAATGTCTGTGAGACTGTGTATGGGACTCTGTACAAGATTTTGTATGAGGCTGTGTATGAGGCTGTTTATGAGACTTCCTATGAGACTGTATGTGAGACTTTCTGTGGAACTGCCCATTAGAATATCTATGAGCCTGTGTATGATTCTGTATATGAGCCTGTGTATTAGATGATGTATGAGACTGTATATGAGCCTGTGTATGAGACTGAGTATGAGAATGTCTATGAGACTTTATGTGAACCTGCATATTAGGCTATAGATGAGACTGCCTATGAGACTGTCTGTGGGACTGTCTATGAGACTGTGTATGAGACTGTCTTTGAGAACCATAGAACCATAGAAAAATTACAGCACATAAGGAGGCCATTCGGCCCATCTTGTCTATGCCAGCCCGAGGACACCCAGGTGCCCTTTCTAATCCCACCTTCCTGCACCCGGCCCATAGCCCTGCAGCTTACAGCACTTAAGGTGCAGATCCAGGTACTTTTTAAAAGAGTTTAGAGATTCTGCCTCTACCACCAACTTGGGCAGCGAATTCCAGACACCCACTACCCTCTGCGTGAAAAAGTTCTTCCTCATGTCCCCCCTACACCTTCTGCCACTTATCTTGAATCTATGTCCCCTGGTTCTAGAATTCTCCACCAAGGGAAACAATTTTATCCTGTCCACTCTATCTATTCCCCTCATAATTTTGTACACCTCAATCAAGTCACCTCTCAGCCTTCTTTGTTCTAAGGAAAATAACCCCAACCTATCCAATCTCTCCTCGTGCCTACACTTTTCTAACCCTGGCAACATTCTTGTAAACCTCCTCTGCACTCTCTCTAGAGCTATTACATCCTTCCTGTAATGTGGTGACCAGAACTGCTCACAATACTCCAGTTGTGGCCTCACCAGTGTTTTATACAATTCCAACATTATATCCTTACTTTTATATTCTGTACCTCTGCCAATGAAGGAGAGCATTCCATATGCCTTCTTTACAAACTTGTCTACTTGAACTGCTGCCTTCAGGGACCTGTGTACTTGTACGCCAAGATCTCTCACTTCATCTACCCCTCTTAGTACATTCCCATTTATTGTGTAATCCCTGTAACTGTTTGACCTCCCTAAATGTATGACCTCACACTTCTCTATGTTAAAATCCATCTGCCACTTTACCATCCACTCCACCAACCCATCTATACCGTTTTGGAGATTATGACTATCCTCTACACTCTCCGCTACTCGGCCAATCTTTGTGTCATCTGCAAATTTCCCAACCGTGCCCCCCACGTTCATGTCCAAATCGTTAATATACAACACAAACAGCAAGGGTCCCAAAACCGAGCCCTGTGGAACACCACTTGAGACAACTTTCCATTCGCAAGGGCATCCATCGACCATTACCCTTTGTTTCCTGTTACAAAGCCAACCTTTTATCCAGTTTGCCACATTTCCCTGAATCCCATGGGCTTTTACTCTCCTGACCAATCTGCCATGTGGGACCTTGTCAAATGCTTTGCTAAAATCCATGTACACAACATCCACTGCACTACCTTCATCAACCCTTCTTGTCACTTCCTCAAAGAATTCAATCAAATTTGTGAGACAAGACCTTCCTTTAACAAATCCATGCTGACCATCCCTGACTGGTCCATGCCTTTCCACATGACAGTTAATCCTAACTCTCAGGATTGATTCTACTAATTTGCTCACCACCGATGTAAGACTAACTGGCCTATAATTGTTTGGCATTTCCTTTGATCCCTTTTTAAACAATGGAACTACGTTTGCATTTCTCCAGTTCTCCGGTACCTCCCTTGTATCTAGTGAAGATTGGAAAATCATCCTCAGAGCATCTGCAATCTCCTCCCTGACTTCCTTCAGCAGCCTCGGGAACAATCCATCTGGCCCTGGTGACTTATCAACTTTCAAGGATTTCAACCCTTCGAGTACTTCCTCTCTCTTTCTGACTATCCCGTCCAATATCTCGTAGTGTTCCTCCTGGACTATATCTACATCCTCCCTTTCCTTTGTAAACACGGAGACAAAATATTCATTCAAAACCCTTCCCACAGCCTCTGCATCTACACACAAGGTTCCATCTTCATCTCTGATAGGTCCCACTTTTTCCTTAACTAACCTTTTAGCACTAATGTATATTTGACTTTCTATGAGACTGTCTATGAGACTGTGTATGAGACTCTGTATGAGACTGTCTATAAAGCTGTCTATGAGACTGTCTCTGAGAATGTCTATGAGAATGTGTAAGAGACTGTCTATGGGACTGAATGAGACTTTGTGTGCAACTGTCCATGCGACTGTGTATGAGGCCGTATATGAAATTGTGTGTGCGATGGTGTATGAGACTTTCTATGAGACTGTATATGAGACTGTCTATGAGGCAGCCTGTAGAACTGTGTTTGAGACTGTAGGAAATTGTCTATGAGAAGATCTGTGAATCTGTGTCTGAGACTGTCTGTGAGACTGTCTATGAGACTGTGTATGAAAATATGTATGAGAATGTCTGTGAGACTGTAAGGGACTCTGTATGAGATTTTGTATGACACTGTGTATGAGACTGTATATGAGACTGTTTATGAGAATGTCTATAAGAGTATGTATGAGACTGTCTATGAGACTATGTATGAGACTTTCTGTGAGACTGTGTGAGTGACAGTGTAAGGGACTGTGCATGAGACTGTGCATGAGGCTCATTGTGAGACTCCATGAGACTGTGCATTGACAGTATGAAACTCTGATTGACATTACGCATGAGACTGTGCATGAGACTGTGCTTTGAACTGTGTATGAGATTTGTGTCTGAGACTGTGTTTGTGAATGTGCATGAGATTGTGTATGTGACATTGAATGTGATTGTGGATGAGAACATAAACACATAAGAAATAGGAACAGGAGTAGACCATTCGGCCCCTCGAGCCTGCTCTGCCATTCAATAAGATCATGGCTGATCTTCTTGTGTTTCGATTTCCACATTCCCATCTACCCCCGATAACCTTTGATTCCCTTGCCTAACAAGAATCTATCTACCTCCGCCTTAAAAATATTCAGTGACCCCGCCTCCACTGACTTCTGAGGCCGAGAATTCCAAAGTAGCACAACCCTCTGAGAGAAAAAAATTCTCCTCATCTCTGTCCTAAAAGGGCGACCCCTAATTTTAAAACAGTGCCCCCTAGTTCTGGACTCACCCACAAGAGGAAACATCCTTTCCACATCCACCTTGTCAAGGCCATTCAGGATCTTGTAAACTTCAATCAAATCACCCCTCACTCTTCTAAACTCCAGTGGAAACAAGCCCAGTCTGTCCAACCTTTCCTCATAAGACAACCCACTCATTCCAGGTATCAATCTAGTAAACCTCCTCTGAACCGCCTCCAATGCATTTACATCCTCCTTTAAATAAGGAGACCAAAACTGCACACAGCATTCTAGAACAAAAACAGAAACAGAAATACCTGTTCCAGTCCTACTCGGGCCCCCTCCCACAACTCTTTCTCCGGTACATCGATGATTACTTCGGTGCTGCTTCATGCTCTCGTCTGGACCTGGAAAAACTTATTAATTTTGCTTCCAATCTCCACCCCTCCATCATTTTCACATGGTCCATCTCTGACACTTCCCTTCCCTTCCTTGACCTCTCTGTCTCAATTTCTGATGATAGACTGTCCACCAATATCCATTACAAGCCTACCGACTCCCACAGCTACCTCGACTACAGCTCCTCACACCCCGCTTCCTGTAAGGACTCCATCCCATTCTCTCAGTTCCTTCGCCTCCGTCGCATCTGTTCTGATGACGCTACCTTCAAAAACAGTTCCTCTGACATGTCCTCCTTCTTCCTTAACCGAGGTTTTCCACCCACGGTCGTTGACAGGGCCCTCAACCGTGTCCGGCCCATCTCCCGCGCATCCGCCCTCACGCCTTCTCCTCCCTCCCAGAAACATGATAGGGTCCCCCTTGTCCTTACTTATCACCCCACCAGCCTCCGCGTTCAAAGGATCATCCTCCTCCATTTCCGCCAACTCCAGCATGATGCCACCACCAAACACATCTTCCCTTCACCCCCCTGGCGGCATTCCGCAGGGATCGTTCCCTCCGGGACACCCTGGTCCACTCCTCCATCACCCCCTACTCCTCAACCCCCTCCCACGGCACTTCCCCATGCAAATGCAGAAGATGCAACACCTGCCCCTTCACTTCCTCTGTCCTCACCGTCCAAGGGCCCAAACACTCCTTTCAAGTGAAGCAGCACTTCACTTGCATTTCCCCTAACTTAGTCTACTGCATTCGCTGCTCCCAATGCGGTTTCCTCTACATTGGAGAGACCAAACACAGACTGGGTGACTGCTTTGCAGAACACCTTCGGTCTGTCCGCAAGCATTACCCAGACCTCCCTGTCGCTTGCCATTTCAACACCCCACCCTGCTCTCTTACCCACATGTCCGTCCTTGGCCTGCTGCAATGTTCCAGTGAAGCTCAACGCAAACTGGAGGAACAGCACCTCATCTTCCGACTAGGCACTTTACAGCCTTCCGGACTGAATATTGAGTTCAACAATTTTAGATCATGAACTCTCTCCTCCATCCCCACCCCCTTTCCGTTTCTTCCCCCTCCCTTTTGTTTTTTCCAATAATTTATATAGATTTTTCTTTTCCCACCTATTTCCATTATTTTTAAATGTATTTCCATCCATTGTTTTATCTCTACCTTTTAGCCTATTTCGATCCCTTCCCCCCACTCCACCCCCACTAGGGCTATCTGTACCTTGCTCGTCCTGCTTTCTACCCTTAATTAGCACATTCCTCAGATAATATCACCACCTTCAACACCTCTTTGTTCTTTTGTCTGTGACAGCTTTTGGTTATCTCCACCTATCACTGGCTGCTTGTCCCAACAAAACCACCCCCCTCCCCTTTAACCAGCTTATATTTCACCCCTTTCCTATTTTTACTTAGTTCTGTTGAAGGGTCATGAGGACTCGAAACGTTAACTGATTTCTTCTCCGCCGATGCTGCCAGACCTGCTGAGTTTTTCCAGGTATTTCTGTTTCTGTTTTTGTTTTGGATTTCCAGCATCCGCAGTTTTTTGTTTTTATCACAGTATTCGAGATGAGGTCTCACCAATGCCCTGTATAACTGAAGCATAACATCCTTACTTTTTGATTCAATCCCTCTCGTAATAAACAATAGCATTCCATTAGCCTTCTTAATTACTTGCTGTTCCTACACACTAACGTTTTGTGACATGCACTAGAACACCTAGATCCCCCTGCACCTCAGAATTCTGCAGCTGTTCTCCATTTAAATAATACTCTGCTTTTTTATTCTTCCTGCCAAAGTGAACAACTTAACATTTTTCCACAGTTTAGCCCATTTGCCAGATCTTTGCCCACTCACTCAACCTATTTGCAAACTCCTCATGTTCTCTTCACATCATATTTTCCTACCTATCTTTGTGTCATCTGCAAATCTTGCTACCATGTCTTCACTCCCCTCATCTAAGTCATTGATGTAAATTGTAAAAAGTTAAGGCCCCAGTACAGACCCCTGTGGGACTGCCAATCAGAAAAAGACCCATTTATGCATACTCTCTGTTTTCTGCAGCCAGCCAATCCTCTATCCAGGCTAATAAGTTACCCCTACACCGTGCGCATTTTTTCCCATAATTATCTTTGATGTGACACCTTATCAAATGCCTCAGGGAGATGAAGAGATATATAATTTTTTTTAAATGTAATAAAACATGCCCCCTCATTTGACTCTGAGCAAGGATATGTTATTAATGAAAAATTAAAGTTTTATTTTATTTTTATCCACATTTGGAAACTTCATCCCACCCGTGGATCAGGTTCCCAAAAAAGTGAAAAGGCCGCTTGGTCTTTTCACCTGCCCGACAACTGTTAGGTTGGACGGGCAGTGAAACATTTTGTTTAATTAACTTTTTAATGGCCTTAATCGGTTTTTAATTGTCTGTGGGTGCACTGCCAACTCTGGCACCCGCCCGCCCACCCGAATACCGTGTGAGTGCGCGATGACATCGAGATGCTCGCCTGATGTCATCGCGTGTTATTTTACGCTCGCTCGGGTCGGTTGTGTGCTGCCCACGCAGCAGGAAGTTTTACCCATGGAACCTTTCCAGGATCTAGTGAATTTTGGAAAATTAATGCCGGAACATCGACTACCTCCTTAGCCACCTCTATAACATCCTCTATAGCGAACACAGAAGCAAAATATTTGTTCATTTCTTAGGTCATTTCCATATTATCCACTATTAACTCCCCACTGTCACTCTCTAGAGGACTCACTTTGCTTCACAAAAACAGAAAATGCTGGAAAAGCTCAGCAGGTCTGGCAGCATCTGCGGAGAGAGAAAGAGTTAACGGTTCAAGTCCGAATGATCATTCTTCAGAGCTTTACTTACTTACTCTTGACTTTACTTACTCTTTTCCTTTCTAAGTATCTGTAGAAACTCTTGCTATCCATTTTTACATTTCTAACTATCTTCCTCTCATTCTCTAATTTCTTTCTCCTGATTAACCTTTTAGCCATTTTCTGCTGCCCTTTATATTCTGTCCAATCATTTGTCCTGCCACTCATCTTTGCGGAGTTGTATGCTTTTTCCTGAAGTTTGATGCTTTCCTTAACATCTTTAGTTAACCATGGATGTTGGGTCTTCCCCTTGGAATTGTTCTTTATGATAGGAATGTACTTATTCTGAATGCTCTGAAATATCTGCTTGAATATCGGCCACTGCTTTGCTATTGATCTATCTCCTAGCCTAGTTTCCGATTCTATATCCTGATCTCCTGAACCAAGGTTATCTCTAACTATTGCACCAATGCTCTCTTTGATTAACAGTGCTACCCCTCCACCTTTACCTAGCTTCCTATTCTTCTTCAATGTCATGTACCCCTCAATATGAAGGACCCAATCTTTGTCGTCCTGCAGCCACATCTCCGTAATTTCTGTCAGATCATATTTATTTACTTCAATGTGGGCCATCAGTTCATTTACTTTGTTATGAATGCTATGGGCATTTAGGTAGAGAGCCTTCAGTTTTGTCTTTTTGTTACCTTTGTAACATCTAGCCTTGACTATTGATGTATTCTTAGGTTTTTTTCTCTCTGTCCCTTCCTGCTATTCTCTGACCCTCATTTCTCATGTTACTATTTTGCTCTCCTGTCTTGACTCTACACCTTGAATTGCTATGTCTGCCCAAGCTTGATCTCTCACCCCTCTTGTTTTGTTTAAAGCCCTCTCTATTTCCCTAGTTATGTGATGTGCGAGGACAATTGTCCCAGCATGGTTCAGGTGTAGACTGTCCCAATGGTACAGCCCCCATTTTCCCCAGTACTGGTACCAGTGCCCCACAAACCAGAACCCACTTCTCCCACACCAGCCTTTGAGAGACACATTCGTCTCTCTAATCTTATTTACCTTATGCCAATTTGCACGTGGCTCAGGTAATAATCCAGAGATTATTACCTTCGAGGCTCTGCTTCTTAATTTGGGACCTAACTCATCATACTGACTATGCAGAACCTCTGTCTGAGATTGTCTGTCAACCTGTCAATGAGGCTTTCTATGAGACTGTGTATGAGACTGTCAACAAAACTGTCTGTCTTACTGTCTATGAGACTGTCAACGAGACTGCCTGTCTTACTGTCTATGAAGCTGTCTATGAGACTGTCTATATTACAGACTATATGACTGTCCATTTGTCCATATATGAGACTGTAGATGAATCTGTCAATGAGACTGTGTATGAGACTGTCTATGAGAATGTCTGAGACTGTCTATGAGACTGTGAATGAGACTGTATATGAAACTGTGTTTGAAACTGTCTCTGAGACTGTATCTGAAGCTGTTCCTGAGATGTCTATGAGACTGCCTGTGAGACTGTCTATGAGACTTTCTATGAGACTGTGTATAAGACTGTCTATTTTATTGTCTGTGAGACTGTCTATGAGGCTGTCCATATTACAGACTATATGACTGTCTATTTGTCTGTATATGAGACTGAATATGAGTCTGTCTCTGGGACTGTTTCTAAGACTGTGCATGAGGTTGGTTTTGAGATTTTATGAGACTTTCTTGAGCAGCAGTGGGCAACATTCAAGGGGATATTTCAGAGTATTCAGAATAAGAACATTGCTACTATAAAGAAAAATTCTAAGGGGAGGACCCACCATCCGTGGTTAACTAAAGTCTGTGTATGAGAATGTCTATGAGACTGTTTATGAAATTGTGTATGAGACTGTCAATGAGACTGTCTTTCAGACTATCTTTCAGGCTGTCTATGAGACTTTGTGTGAGACTGTGTATGAGACTGTCTATGAGACTGTGTATAAGACTGCGCTTGAGACTATGCATGGGACTATGTTTGATAATCCATATGAGACTGACTATGAGACTGTCTATGAGACTGTGTATGGGACTTTCTATGAGACTGCATATGAGACCCTCTTTGAGTCTATCTACGAGAGTTTCTATGAGACTGTCTAAGAGACTGTGTATGAAACTGTATGAGTCTGTCTATGAGACTGTGTATGAGAATGCCTATTAGATTGTGTATGAAACTGTTGATGAATCTCTCTACAGGCCTACATATGAGACTGTGTATGAGTCTGTGTATGAGTTGCATATGAGACTGTGTGTAAGACTGTCTCCGAGACTGTGCATGAAACTGTTTATGAATCTGTCTACGAGTCTATCTATGAGGCTGTGTATGACACTGTGTATAAGACTGTCTATGTGACTGTGCTTGACACTGTGTACATTACAGAATATGAGACTGTATATGACATTGTTTATGAGGCTGTTTATCAGACTTTATATGATACTGTCTTTAAGACTGCATATGAGACTGCCTATGAGACTGTGTATAAGACTGTCTATGGGAATGTGTATGAGACTGTGCTTAAGACTATGTGTATGATAATCCATATGAGACTTTCTATGAGACTTTATGAGACTGTCTTTAAGGCTGTGTATGAAACTGTCTATGAGACTGTCTATGGGACTGTCTGTCTATGGGGCTGTCTATGAGACTGTGTATGAGACTGTGTATGAGACTTTATATGATACTGTCTTTAAGACTGTGTAAGAGACTGTCTATGAGACTGTCTATGAAACTGTGTATAAGACTGTTTATGAGATTGTCTGTGAGACTGTGTAATGAGACTTTGTATGAGACTTTATATGATACTGTCTTTAAGATAGTGTACAAGACTGTCCATGAGACTGTGTATGAGACTGTGCTTGAGAAGATGCATGGGACTGTGTATGATAATCCATATGAGGCTGTCTATGAGACTGTGTATGAGACTGTGCTTGAGAAGATGCATGGGACTGTGTATGATAATCCATATGAGGCTGTCTATGAGACTGTCTATGAGACTGTGGATGAGCCAAAGTGATTCAGACTTGTCATTTTGCACCTCACCACAACTCTCCAAGAACATCTGAAAACAGTTTAAGTTCCTTTAATAATTAATACTCTTGATTTGGTTGTCACTGACATGACTAGTCTTTATTAGAACATAAGAATTAGAACCAGGAGGAGGCCATTCAGCCCTTCGAGCCTGTTCCAGCATTCAGTAAGATCATGGCTGATCTGGCTGTGGTCTCAGCTCCACTTTGCTGTCTGCCCCCCATAACCCTTGACTCACTTATCAATCAAAAATCTGTCTAACTCAGCCTTGAATATATTCAACGACCCAGCCTCCACTGCATCTGGGGAAGAGAATTCGAAACACTAACAACCCTCTGAGAGAAACAAATCCTCCTCATCTCCGTCTTAAATAGGAGAGCTCTTATTTTTAAACTGTATCCATTAGTTCTAGGCTCCCCTCAAGGGGAGAAACATCTTCTCAGCATCTCCCTGTCATGCCACCTCAAAATCTTATGTTTTAATAAGATCACCTCTCATTCTCCTAAACGCCAATGTGTCTTGGCTCAAGCTATTCAACCTTTCCTCCAAAGACAATCTCTTCATACCAGGAATCAGTCTAGTGAACCTTCGATCCCAAATTATCCATTCCATTATCCATCCCTAATTGTCCTGAGAAGGTGCTGAGTTCCCTTTTCAAATCACTGGTAACTGATTTGACTCAAACCGAGTGTTTGCTTTGGATGGAGTTAAGAGTCAACCAGGTTGGTGTGGGACTGGAGTCACATATAGGCCCTGACCGGGTATGGGCGACAGATTTCCTTCCCCAGAGGGAGATTGATGACCAGTTGGATTTTTACTGAAGAGCTGGTTGTTCTGGGGTAGTCCTTCTGTCTTGGACTCTAGGCGTGGGCCTTGGTTCTTAGACAGACTATAGACAAACTCTGGCATCTACTTGTTTATAGGAGCAACATCAAACCCGGTTACAGAGTAGGCATGTTGCTCCTAGGCATGATTCCAACCTCTCAAGAGAGAGGCAGGCTAACACATGACTTACTAATGTCAGTGATACATCATCATCTACATCATACATTAACATATCCCATCTCTCATCCTTTTATACCACACAGGTGGTGTCAGGACACTCTAAGCTCCAAGAAAGAGAATCAACTGCCATTTCCCAAGTGCTTTGCACAATCTCAGGATGTCCCAAAGTGCCTTAAACAGATGAGGTACCCGTGAAGTGTAGCCCCCATTCTCATCAAAAAATCATGGAATCTTACAGCACATTCCCCTGGTCTTACTGCATAAGAAAAAGCAGCAGTCATTTTGTGGACATAAGCTCCTACAGCAAGCCATGTGGTAATGATCAGATAATCTATTCAGTGATTTTGGCTGAGTGATAAACACTGCCCCAGAACTCTCCTCTCTTCACACGCTCCCATTTTACATTGAAAGGCAGAAGATATTTTTTAAACTTGGAATGAAATTCTTCACTCTATACTTTCTGATTTGTTTTTTTCTCTCAAAGTAATTTAATTTCCTTTTAATGATATCCTGTGTTTTTATTCTAAATATCCCATTCCCGTCAGTTGTAACTGAGTTGCAAATAGCAGAACGGAGGTGGTTACAGTCAATCTCAGCATCTCACTCTACACCGCAGGGAATAAATCAAGAAACCGCCACAGTCAGTTCGGAGTCCCTTTACAGAAAACAACAATCAGCTCTAATCAAGAGGTTCGGGGAAGTTTACATATAGAATAAGAGATACCCATGAGTGAGTTACAAACTGGAATCTAATCGAGGGGTTCGGGGGGTGGGGGTTTCCAGTGGGACGGGGGGTTTCACTTGAACCGTGTTGGGACCAGTGTCCTGGTGAATCGAATAACTAAGGCTGTAGAGGGGGCTTTAAACTAAATAGTGGGGGGGAGGGTTTGGAAAGGGGATATGTAGACTTATAAAGCGAAAGGACATGGCAGCATTGCAGGGCAGCTATTTAGGGGATGACACCCAGAGTGTGATAGGAAGGGGCGGAGTACAAACGTAAAAAACAGCAGCAAATAGAGTCAAAGGGGGGAAAATGGTAAAAAGGCAAAATTAATAGTTCTTTACTTAAATGCACGTAGTATTCGAAACAAAATAAATGAATTAACAGCACAAATAGAGGTTAATGGGTATGATCTTATAGCCATTACAGAGACATGGTTACAAGGAGATCAAAGCTGGGAACTAAATATTCAGGGGTATGTGACTTTTCGAAAGGACAACCAGGAAGGAAAGGGTGGTGGGGTAGCTTTGTTAGTATAAGATGGAATAAGTACGATAGTAAGAAATGATCTTGGATCGGGAGATGCAGAGTCCATATGGGTGGCGGTAAGAAATAACAAGGGGAAGAAGACACTGGTGGGAGTAGTCTATAGGCCCCCAACAGTAGCTATACAGTAGGACAGAGAATAAATCAGGAGATAATGAGGGCATGTAAAAAAGGCAGTACATTAATCATGGGTGACTTTAATCTTCATGTAGCTTGGGTAAATCAAATTGGCAGAGGTAGCCACGAGTGAGAATTCATAGTGTGTATTCAGGACAGTTTCTTAGAACAATGTGTTGTGAATCCAATCAGGGATCAGGCTATTTTGGATCTGGTGATGTGTAATGAGGCAAGTTTAATAAATGATCTCAGAGTAAAAGATCCCCTAGGAAACAGTGACCATAACATGGTAGAATTTAACATTCAGTTTGAGAGTAAGAAACTTGGGTCGGAAACAACTGAGTTAAACTTAAATAAGGGTAATTACAAAGGAATGAGGGCAGAGTTGGCTGGAGTGGACTGGGAAAGGAGTTTAGCAGAAAAGAGGGTTGATGAACAATGGTAGATGTTTAAGAAAATAGTTCATGACTCACAACAAAGATATATTCCAGTGAGGAAGAAGGACTCAAGGAAGGGAATAAACCAAGGAAGTTAAGGGCACTATCAAATTGAAAGAAAAAGCATACAATGTGGCAATGATTAGTGGTAAGCCAGAGGATTGGGAAAGTTTTAAAAACCGACAGAAGATAACCAAAATAAAAAATAAAGAGGGAGAAAATAAACTTTGAGGGTAAACTAGCAAGTAATATAAAAATTGACAGTAAGAGCTTCTTTAAATATATAAACAGGAAGAGAGGCCAAAGTCAACATAGGCCCCTTAGAGAATGAGGCTGGGGAAATAATAATGGGGAACCAGGAAATGGCAGAGAAGTTGAATAAATACTTTGCATCAGTCTTCATGGTAGAAGGTACTAATATCATTCCAAAAATACTAAATAATCAAGGGGCAAAAGGTTGTGGGGGGGAGGAAATAAATACAATAACTATCACTAGAGAAAAAGTACGAGGGAAACTAATGGGGCTAAAGGCCGATAAGTCCCCTGGACCTGATGGGTTGCATCCTAGGATATTAAAGGAAGTAGTTACAGAGATAGTGGATGCACTGGTAGTAATCTTCCAAGAATCCTTAGATTCTGGAAAAGTCCCAGAGGCTTGGAAAACAGACAATGTAACACCCTTATTCAAAAAGGGAGGAAGACAAAATATGGGTAACTTAACATCTGTCATTGGGAAAATGTTAGAGTCTATTATAAAGGATGTAATAGTGGAGCATTTAGAAATGCATAATCTAATCAGGCAGAGTCAGCATGGCTCCATGAAGGGAAATCATGCCTGAAAAATTTATTAGAATTCTCTGAGGAGGTAAAAAGCAGGATAGATAAAGGGGAACCAGTAGATGTAATATATTTGGATTTCCAAAAGGCGTTCGATAAGGTACCGCAGGTAAGGCTACTTAATAAGGTAAGAGCCCAAGGTGTTGGGGGTAGTATATTAGCATGGATAGAGGATTGGCTAACTAATAGAAGACAGAGAGTTGGGATAAAGGAGGAATTTTCAGGATAGCAACCTGTAACTAGTGGAGTGCCACAGGGATCAGTACTGGGGCCACAATTATTTACAATATATATCAATAACTTCGATGAAGGAAGTGAACACACTATCACCAAGTTTGAGGATGACACAAAAATAGGTGGGAAGGCAAGTGGTGAGGATGACACAAAGAGTCCATAGAGGGGTATAGACAGGTTAAGTGAGTGGGCAAAAACTTGGCAGATGGAATATAACATGGGAAAGTGTGAAGTTTTGCACTTTGCCGAGAAGAATAGAGGAGCTGAATATTATTTAAGTGGAGAAAGACTGCAGAAAGCTGCAACACAGAGAGATTTGGGGCTCCTCGTGCATGAATCCCAAAAAGCTAGCATACAAGTTCAGCAGGTAATAGGGAAGGCAAATGGAATGTTGGCCTTTATAGGGATGGGCTATAAATGCTGGCCCAGTCAGCGAAGCCCACACCCCACGAATGAATAAAAAAAAATCAAAGGGATTGGAGTATAAAAATAGGGAAGTCTTGCTAAAACTACAAGGCACTAGTTAGACTACACCTAGAATACTGTGAACAGTTTTGGTCCCCTTATTTAAGGAAAGATATACTGGCATTGGAGGCAGCCCAGAGAAGGTTCACTAGGTTGATCCCGGGTATGGAGGGATTTCATTATGAGGAGAGGTTGAGACTGTACTCATTGGAGTTTAGAAGAATGAGAGGCGACCTTATTGAAACATATAAGATCAATAGAGGACTTCACAGGGTAGATGCTGAGAGGGCTGCCCATTTAAACCGAAGATGAGGAGGAATTTCTTCTCTCAGAGGGTAGTTAATCTGTGGAATTCTTTACTGCAGAGGGCTGTAGAGGCTGGGTCGTTAAGTATATTCAAGGCTGAGATAGACAGATTTTTAATTATTAAGGGAATCAAGGGTTATGGGGACAAGGCAGGAAAGTGGAGTTGAGGATTATCAGATCAGCCACGATCTCATTGAATGGTGGAGGAGACTAGATGGGCGGAATGGCCTACTTCTGCTCCTATGTCTTATGGCCATATGGTTAGTAAACACAGTAAATGATTTTTACATTGGATAGACAGTGACTCTGTACAGTTACACAGGGAGTGACCCTTACCCTGAATAAACAGTGACTCTGTACAGTTACACAGTGAGTGATCCTTACCCTGAATAAACAGTGACTCTGTACAGTTACACAATGAGTGACCCTTACCCTGAATAAACAGTGACTCTGTACAGTTACACAATGAGTGGCCCTTACCCTGAATAAACAGTGACTCTGTACAGTTACACAATGAGTGACCCTTACCCTGAATAAACAGTGACTCTGTACAGTTACACAATGAGTGACCCTTATTCTGAATAAACAGTGACTCTGTACAGTTACACAGTGAGTGATCCTTACCCTGAATAAACAGTGACTCTGTACAGTTACACAATGAATGACCCTTACCCTGAATAAACAGTGACTCGGTACAGTTACACAGTGAATGACACTAACATTGAATAATCACTGATCTTGAACAGTTACAGACTGAATAATTTTTACCCTGAATAAACAATGAATCTGTACAGTTACACAGTGAGTGATCATTACCCTGAATAAACAGTGACTCTACAGTTACACAGTGAGTTACCCTTACCCTGTATAAACAGTGACTCTGTACAGTTACACAGTGAGTGACCCTCACCCTGAATAAACAGTGACTATGTACAGTTATACAGTGAGTAACCCTTACCCTGATTAAACAGTGACTCTGTACAGTTACAGAGTGAGTGATCCTTACCATGAATAAATACTGACTTTGCACAGTTACACAGAGAATGGCCCTTAACTTGAATAAACAGTGACTCTGTACATGTACACAGTTAAACAGGTAGTGATCCTTACCCTGAATAACTGACTCTGTACAGCTACAGAGTGAGTGATCCTCACCCTGGATAAAGTGTGACCGTAGAGGTACCCAGTGAGTGATACTTAGCCTGAATAAACAGTGATTCTGTAGTTACACAGTGAGTGATCCTTACCCTGAATAAACAGTGACTCTGTACAATTACACAGTGAATTACCCTTACCCTGAATAAACAGTGACTCTGTACAATTACACAGTGAATTACCCTTACCCTGAATAAACAGTGACTCTGTACAGTTACACAGTGAGTGATCCTTACCCTGAATAAACAGTGACTCTGTACAATTACACAGTGAATTACCCTTACCCTGAATAAACAGTGACTCTGTACAATTACACAGTGAGTGACCCTTACCCTGAATAAACAGTGACTCTGTACAGTTACACAGTGAGTGACCCTTACCCTGAATAAACAGTGACTTTGTACAGTTACACAGTGAGTGACCCTTACCCTGAATAAACAGTGACTCTGTACAGTTACACAGTGAGTGACCCTCACCCTGAATAAACAGTGACTATGTACAGTTATACAGTGAGTAACCCTTACCCTGATTAAACAGTGACTCTGTACAGTTACAGAGTGAGTGATCCTTACCATGAATAAATACTGACTTTGCACAGTTACACAGAGAATGGCCCTTAACTTGAATAAACAGTGACTCTGTACATGTACACAGTTAAACAGGTAGTGATCCTTACCCTGAATAACTGACTCTGTACAGCTACAGAGTGAGTGATCCTCACCCTGGATAAAGTGTGACCGTAGAGGTACCCAGTGAGTGATACTTAGCCTGAATAAACAGTGATTCTGTAGTTACACAGTGAGTGATCCTTACCCTGAATAAACAGTGACTCTGTACAATTACACAGTGAATTACCCTTACCCTGAATAAACAGTGACTCTGTACAATTACACAGTGAATTACCCTTACCCTGAATAAACAGTGACTCTGTACAGTTACACAGTGAGTGATCCTTACCCTGAATAAACAGTGACTCTGTACAATTACACAGTGAATTACCCTTACCCTGAATAAACAGTGACTCTGTACAATTACACAGTGAATTACCCTTACCCTGAATAAACAGTGACTCTGTACAGTTACACAGTGAGTGACCCTTACCCTGAATAAACAGTGACTCTGTACAGTTACACAGTGAGTGACCCTTACCCTGAATAAACAGTGACTCTGTACAGTTACACAGTGAGTGATCCTTACCCTGTATAAACAGTGACTCCATACAGTTACACAGTGAGTGATCCTTACCCTGAATAAACAGTGACTCTGTACAGTTACAGAGTGAGTGACCCTTACCCTGAATAAACAGTGACTCTGTACAGTTACACAGTGAGTGATCCTTACCCTGAATAAACATTGACTCTGTACAGTTACACAGTGATGGTCCTTACCCTGAATAAACAGTGACTCTGTACAGTTACACAGTGAGTGATCATTACCCTGAATAAACAGTGACTCTGTACAGTTACACAGTGAGTTACCCTTACCCTGATTAAACAGTGGCTCTGTACAGTTACACAGTGAGTGACCCTTACCCTGAATAAACAGTGACTATGTACAGTTATACAGTGAGTAACCCTTACCCTGATTAAACAGTGACTCTGTACAGTTACAGAGTGAGTGATCCTTACCATGAATAAATACTGACTTTGCACAGTTACACAGAGAATGGCCCTTAACTTGAATAAACAGTGACTCTGTACATGTACACAGTTAAACAGGTAGTGATCCTTACCCTGAATAACTGACTCTGTACAGCTACAGAGTGAGTGATCCTCACCCTGAATAAAGTGTGACTGTAGAGGTACCCAGTGAGTGATACTTAGCCTGAATAAACAATGATTCTGTAGTTACACAGTGAGTGATTCTTACCCTGAATAAACAGTGACTCTGTACAATTACACAGTGAATTACCCTTACCCTGAATAAACAGTGACTCTGTACAATTACACAGTGAATTACCCTTACCCTGAATAAACAGTGACTCTGTACAGTTACACAGTGAGTGATCCTTACCCTGAATAAACAGTGACTCTGTACAATTACACAGTGAATTACCCTTACCCTGAATAAACAGTGACTCTGTACAGTTACACAGTGAGTGATCCTTACCCTGTACAAACAGTGACTCCATACAGTTACACAGTGAGTGATCCTTACCCTGAATAAACAGTGACTCTGTACAGTTACACAGTGAGTCAGTGAGTGACCCTTACCCTGAATGAACAGTGACTCTGTACAGTTACACAGTGAGTGATCCTTACCCTGTATAAACAGTGACTCTGTACAGTTACACAGTGAGTGACCCTTACCCTGAATAAACAGTGACTCTGTACAGTTACACAGTGAGTGATCCTTAACCTGAATAAACAGTGACTCTGTACAGTTACACAGTGAGTGATCCTTAACCTGAATAAACAGTGACTCTGTACAGTTACACAGTGTGTTACACATACCATGAATAAAGTGAGTCTGTACACTTAAACAGAGGGAGACCAATATCCTGAATAAACAGTGATTCTGTACAGTTAGACCGTGTGTTACACTTAACACGAGTAAATACTGAATCTGTAAATTTAAACAGAGGGAGAGTAGGTACACCCACAGTGCTTTTAGGGAGGGAGTTCCAGGATTTTGACCCAGCGACAGTGAAGGAACGGTGATAAATTTCCAAGTCAGGATGACGTGTTGACACGATGATCATGATGATCTGTTGACAATCCCTTCCATCACTTTGCTGGTGATAGAGAGGGGGCTGATGGGGCGGTAATTGGCATTCAAATCAATGTTAGATTTTTTCTGCTTCTTTTGGGCAGGATGTCTGTGGGCAATTCCTGTATTGTCGGGTAGATCCAGTGTTGTTGCTGTACAGTATGGCTAGGGGTGCAACTCGTTCTGGAGCACAAGTCTTCAGTCTTCAGTATGAGATCAATGTTCCCCATTAATTTTATATTAGCTGTCCTTGTCATCTCCACAGAATTCGATTACCCCAGAGAGTCAACAACATCTCCTCTCACTTCTCATTGCCCAGTCCCTGCTGCACCATCTTGAGACAACCACCCCTCAAGATCCCCCCAATCCTGCCAATACCTTCTGACCTCCCTCTCTGTCTTGCAATGGTTGCACTCTCTTGGGCTGTGTCTCCACCTCTCCTGTAACAGCTCCTGCTGATTTACACCCACTTAATATCCAAACTGTGGAAATCTCTGAGACAGTCCTCTGTATTTAATGAATTCCAAAGCAATATTATTTTGCAATTTAATTAGAGGTTTCAAGCTTAAGAAAGGAGATTAGACAAAGAATAATTGAAAGTGAGAAGTGCCAAGGACACGCTAAATTGGGATTAAGAAGGGAAAATGGAGGAATCAAATTATGAATCAAGATCCCAGGGAAAACCATTGAATCAGAGAGTACCAATGGGCTTGAGGGGCAATCAGACAGAGATGGAGGCAGATAGGTGGGATTGAGGGATATTGAGAGAAGGTGGGTAGGTGGGATTGAGGGATATGGGGAGAGGGTGGGTAGGTGGGATTGAGGGATATGGGGAGAGGGTGGGTAGGTGGGATTGAGGGATATGGGGAGGGGGTGGGTAGGTGGGATTGAGAGATATGGGGAGAGGGTGGGTAGGTGGGATTGAGGGATATGGGGAGGGGGTGGGTAGGTGGGATTGAGAGATATGGGGAGAGGGTGGGTAGGTGGGATTGAGGGATATAAAGAGAGGGTGGGTAGGTGGGATTGAGGGATATGGGGATAAGGTGGGAAGGTGGGATTGAGGGATATGGGGAGAAGGTGGGTAGGTGGGAATGAGGGATATGGGGAGAGGGTGGGTAGGTGGGATTGAGGGATATTGAGAGAAGGTGGGTAGGTGGGATTGAGGGATATTGAGAGAAGGTGGGTAGGTGGGAATGAGGGATAGGGGGAGAGGGTGGGTAGGTGGGATTGAGGGATATGGGAGAGAGAGGGTGGGTGGAGTTGAGGGATATGGGGAGAAGGTGGGATTTTTCAGTGAGGAATTTTTTAGACTCAAAATGATTTTTCTCCTTCCTAAATATTGTTTTGCTGTGACAGCCCTGGGTATGAATGAAAAATGAAGAATCACTGAGATGGTCAGAATGGGAAGGGAATTGTGAAAGAGAGATAACGAGTGATAAAAAAGAGAGTACGCCAGAGAATGAAAGAGAAGCAGAGTGAGTGAAAATACAATTACTGTTTTGGGTCTTTACTGAATGATTGCTCAGTCAATAGATTATATAACAGCAACAAGATGAACAACAAGTGGAGTTTCCCTGACAGTTAAATGAAAAACCCCACCTTGGCCATTGATTGAAAGAGTGTATTGTGGCAGAATTAGCCAGTCTGTAACCTCACAGAACAGAGACTGTTGGGCTCTCTTAATGATGTTCATTGAAATAAGGATCAATCCTATTGGTACATTCATGAGTCTGGATCTGTTTGGTCTTTTCCTGTGTCCAAGCACGGTCTCAGTCTGAAGCTTGTGTGTGATGAGCACTGACAGACACATTGTACACTCTCAGTGAACCTGTGTATGACACAAGCGACAAAGACTTCTCAATCATTGTCGGAGTCCAGACTCACACAGCTTCACCTCCCTGTTGTTTCATCTCCAAACCCTTATCATCCAAATCCCTGTGGAATAATCCACCTCCTCCTTAACTGCTTGAGTCCAAATCACAGCCCATGAGCTGGGCACCAGTCTATTCCATGTCTGTCTCAGTGGTTTACTCTGTGATAATCAGATTGCTCTTTTCTTGGTGTAGATATCCAACATGCAGCACTCGTGTGCCCCTTAACTCTACATTGGCTGTCCTTGCTATCCCCACAGGTTCTTATTACCCCAGTCAACAACCCTAACATCTCCTCCAGCGTCCATCACTTCTCATTGCCCAGTCCCGGCTGCACCATCTGGAGATACCCACCCCTCAGAAAGCCCCCAGCCCTGGCAGCACCATCGAGAGGTACCCACCCCTCAGAAACCTCCCAGTCCCGGCTGCACCATCGAGAAATACCCACCCCTCAGAAAGCCCCCAGCCTTGGCAGCACCATCTAGAGATACCCACCCCTCAGAAAGCCCCCAGCCTTGGCAGCAGCTTCTGACCTCCCTCCCTGCCCTGCAATTTCCCCTCTGTCTTGGGCTGTGTCTCCTCCCCCTGAAAATATCTTTCATGTAATATCCCCTATTTTACAACCACTTAATATCCAAACTGTGAACAACTGAAAAACGGTGAATAGGTGGGATTGAGGGATATGGAGAGAGGGTGGGTTGGTGGGATTGAGGGATATGGAGAGAGGGTGGGTGGGTGGGATTGAGGGATATGGAGAGAGGGTGGGTGGGTGGGATTGAGGGATATGGAGAGAGGGTGGATAGTGGGATTGAGGGATATGGAGAGAGGGTGGGTAGGTGGGATTGAGGGATATGGAGAGAGGGTGGATAGTAGGATTGAGGGATATGGAGAGAGTGTGGGTAGGTGGGATTGAGGGATATGGAGAGAGGGTGGGTGGGTGGGATTGCGGGATATGGAGAGAGGGTGGGTAGTGGGATTGAGGGATATGGAGAGAGGGTGGGTGGGTGGGATTGAGAGATATGGGGAGAGAGTGGGTACGTGGGATTGAGGGATATGGGGAGAGGGTGGGTAGGTGGGATTGAGGGATACGGGGAGAAGGTGGGTAGGTGGGATTGAGGGATATGGGGAGAGGGTGGGTAGGTGGGATTGAGGGATGGGGGAGAGGGTGGGTAGGTGGGATTGAGGGATGGGGGAGGGGGTGGGTCGGTGGGATTGAGGGATTGGGGAGTGGGTGTGTAGGTGGGATTGAGGGATGGGGAGGGGGTGGGTAGGTGGGTTTGAGGGATGGGGAGAGGGTGGGTAGGTGGGATTGAGGGATGGGGAGGGGGTGTGTAGGTGGGGTTGAGGGATGGGGGAGGGGGTGGGTCGGTGGGATTGAGGGATGGGGGACGGGGTGGGTAAGTGGGATTCAGGGATGGGGGAGGGGGTGAGTCGGTGGGATTGAGGGATGGGGAGGGTGTGTGTAGGTGGGTAGGTGGGATTGAGGGATGGGGAGGGGGTGTGTACGTGGGATTGAGGGATGGGGGAGGGGGTGGGTCGGTGGGATTGAGGGATGGGGGAGAGGGTGGGTAGGTGGGATTGAGGGATGGGGGAGAGGGTGGGTAGGTGGGATTGAGGGATGGGGGAGGGGGTGTATAGGTGGGATTGGGGGATGGGGAGGGGGTGTGTAGGTGGGATTGAGGGATGGGGAGGAGGTGTGTAGGTGGGATTGAGGGATGGGGAGGGGGTGTGTACGTGGGATTGAGGGATGGGGGAGGGGGTGGGTCGGTGGGATTGAGGGATGGGGGAGAGGGTGGGTAGGTGGGATTGAGGGATGGGGGAGAGGGTGGGTAGGTGGGATTGAGGGATGGGGGAGGGGGTGTATAGGTGGGATTGGGGGATGGGGAGGGGGTGTGTAGGTGGGATTGAGGGATGGGGAGGAGGTGTGTAGGTGGGATTGAGGGATGGGGAGGGGGTGTGTAGGTGGGATTGAGGGATATGGGGAGGGGGTGTGTAGGTGGGATTGAGGGATGGGGAGGGGGTGGGTAGGTGGGATTGAGGGATGGGGGAGGGGGTGTGTAGGTGGGATTGAGGGATATGGGGAGGGGGTGTGTAGGTGGGATTGAGGGATGGGGAGGGGGTGGGTAGGTGGGATTGAGGGATGGGGGAGGGATGTGTAGGTGGGATTGAGGGATATGGGGAGAGGGTGGGTCGGTGGGATTGAGGGATAGAGGGGGATGAGGCAGGGTATTGTGTGGGAAAGTACATCCTGACATTACAGCCTGCCTTTAATTTGATGCTCTTCCCCCTGTTCTTGACTCACTAACCAGAAGCAATAGCTCCTCTTGACCCTCTCAAATCCTTCAATCATCTTAAACCCCTCAACTGGATCACCCCTTAATCTCCTTTACTCGAGGGAGCCTAGTCTGTGCAACCGGTCCTCATAATTTAACCCTTTCCACCCCGGTATCATGCTGGTGAATCTGTGCTGTACCCCCTCCAAGGCCAACACTCCTTCCTGAGGTGCGGGGCCCAGAACTGAACCCAGTTACTCCAGATGGGGTCTGACCAGAGCTTTATATAACTGTAATCTCACCTCCTCCCCTTTGTATTCCAGCCCCTGGGGTAAAGGACAACATTCCATGAGCTTCTTAATGTGTTTTTGTAGCTACCTACTGGCCTTGAACGATTTGTTTTCATAAAACTCTAGATCTCTCTGTGCTCCTACACAGTTTCAAGCTTCTCACCATTTCCGAAATATTCCTGTTTATCTTTCTCAGATGAAAACTGGATTAGCCTGCGAAGCTTCAAGCAGTTTCACACTGTTCTGCCCGGGAGAAGTGCATAAAATTAAAATAATGAATGTGTCCCCCTGTCACATTGTTAATCCAGAGGCAACACCTCACAGGATTGCCACAGTTTGCAGGGGAACTGAGAACAGGGAGGGGTCATAAATCATTTGCAGCACAGAGGAAGGCCCTTCAGCCCATTGAGTTAATACTGGCTCTAGAGCAACCCAGTCAGTTCCACTCTCCCCACTCTAACCCGTGGCCCAGCAAGTTTACCTCCCTCCGGCTCCCATCCAGTTTGCTTTTGAAATCATTGATTTTTTCTGCTTCCACCACCCTCGTGGGCAGCGAGTTCCAGGTCATCACCACTCACTGTGTAAAAACGTTCTTCCTCACATCCCCCCTGTATCTCTTACCCAAAACCTTCAATCTATGTCCTATCATTGACCAAAGGGGAACACCGCTGTTTACTATCCTCCAGTCCGAAAAACAACCACTTGTCATGACTCACTGTTTTCTGCTATTGCACCAAATTTTTTTATCCAATTGGTTACCAACCCATCTATTGCATGAGCCTCAGTTTTGTTAACCAGCCTTTTATGTGGTACTTTGTCAAAAGCTTTCTTAAAATCCATATAGACAAAATTCACCACATCCCTTTCATCAACCTTCTCTGTTAGTTCATCAAAAAATTCAATGAGATCAGTCAAACACAATCTGTCTTTTACAAATCCGAGCTGACTCTCCTTAATTAACACAAATCTCTCCGTCTTTCCCAGATTATTGTTTCTAAAACCTTACCCACCACTGATGTTTAACTGACTGCTCTGTAGTTACTCGGACTGTCCTTACACCCTTTCTTGAATAAGAGTGTCACATTTACCACTCTCCAATCCTCTGGCACCTTCCCCGTATCTCGGGAAGATTTTGACAAGTCCTTCCGCTATCTCCACCCCCACTCCCTTCAGCAACCTGGGATGTAAACCATCCGGAGCAGGTACTTATCCACTCTAAGCAGAGCCAGCCTTTCCAGAACCTCCTGCCTATCAATGTTCACCCCATCCATTGCTTCTACCATCGCTGCTTCTACTGGTATTTTGTCAGCATCTACTTCCTTAGTAAACACCAATATAAAGTACTCATTAACTATATTAGCCCTTGTCCTGCATCTCTAAGCATATTTCACCCTCTTTGTGCCTAATAGGACCCACTCCACCTCTTACTACCTGTTTGCTACTTACACACTGCTAGAAGATCCTTTCTGTGGAGTTCTACAGTTTGAGGGGCAACTGAGGAAGAGGGGAGTGAGGAAAGGCGGAATGAGGGACAGGGAGTGGTCCCACCATTTTAGAAGAGACTGAAGGGCAGAGACATTATGAGGTGAATAACAGACATGGAAGAAGTGAAAAAATAGCCAGAACAAATAAATGGGAAAAGTAGATTACTAAAAGTGAATTGGAAGGCTTTCCTTAGCCATTTATTAAGCATGTTTCGCATGGATAGAATGTTTCACATGGTGACACTTTATTGATTACAGTAAGAGGTGAGGGCCTGCAGAGTGTCACACTATTACCATTGGCCATACACTCTTAAGACATCAGCTCTACATGGGTACAGAACCTTTAGAGTCAGAAGAAGGGGATAAGGCAGGCAAACAGTAATTGCCTGTTTTGTACACAATACAACTAGTCATTAAAATTCCTTACAGGTTGTGAAGTATTTTCATTAGTGTCTGCTCTAGAGGGAGAGGAGGGAATCCGGATGTGTGTTGTATCAGAGCTGATCCAGATAGATGGAGTCAGAGATCAATAGCCTTTCACTTCTTTTCTATGTCACGGAGACTGAGTGATGGAGGTGGAGTGGTGCCGATTGCTCCTCCTCACTGTCCATTATTGCTGCAATTAATCAATGGCCGGGTATGGATAGACTGGAGAGAGAGAGAGAGAGGGAGGGAGAGCGATTGCAGTTGAAAACCTGGTATAAAATTAAAACATTCTGCCCCTCTTCACTCCCTACAAACCCCTGTCCAAGGACACTGACTGAGAGAGGAACAAAGGGTGACAAAAACTTCTAATGAATTCTCATTTTCCTGGAAAGGTGATGAGGGAAAAGGAAAACTCCTCACTCAAACAAGTGGCTTCAAAGTTGTTGCATCACCAGCGGAAGAAGAGGGTGATGATGATGGACCTCCCTCATGAATTATTAAGCAGCCCTGAGTTCTATTAGCACTTGTGTAAACGCTGCATTTTATACGCTGGTGTATAGAGGAGTGCGCTCTCTGACAGCTGTATTACTGCTGATAAGCAGTACACAGCACACTGATCAAACAGCCAGCAGAGACAGGAAGTCGAAACTGTGGTTTGTAAGCTGATTTCTGGCTCCCTCTTTCTTTCTCTGTATCTCTCTCTCTTTTTTCTCCTTCCTTTTCTCTCTCTCTCTCTCTCTTTCTCTCAGTAAGTTCTGTCACACAGCCAGTCCTCTGCTCAAAGACTCTGGCGTCTCTGCTGTACAAGGCATTTGCACACACAACCCAGATGCCGATTGAAATCGTTTGCAAAATTGCATTTTCGGAGGATGATGAGAAACAGAAAGGGACGGTGGAATGCGACAAAAAGAGCTTGATCGAAGAGGGCTGTCAGTCCACCACAACTGACCTGGTCACCTTTGCTGATACCTGCTCATTGCACGGCATTAACCATATCTTTGTGCCGGGCGGCTGCGGTGTGAAGCAGGGTCTCTGGGCGTTCGCTTTCCTCTCCTCGTTGTTCTTCTTCCTCTACCAGGTGGTGAACTGCACCATGTACTACCTCGAGCATCATCACGTGACAGCGTTGGACGAAGAGTCTGACCATGAGATCCCCTTCCCCGCCATCACCATCTGTAACATGAACAGGTTCCGGCACACGGCATTAACAGATGCTGATATTCACCACCTGGCCAACATGACCGGATTGCCCCCCAAGAGCAAGGATGCCCACCGGGCTGCAAGCCAGGGCTACCCCGTTGCAGACATGATGGACATCTTCAACAGGACAGGTCACCAGATCGAAGAGATGCTGAAAAACTGTAACTTCAGCGGCTCCAACTGCTCAGCTCACAACTTCTCAGTGGTAGGTCTGTCTTTAATTTAACCCTTCAAACAAACTGTTCCCTAAATCCCCTGGGGGGCAGCTGAATCAACTAAAATCCCTTCTCCTCGGGATAGAATTCAACCTACCTTTGATAAGGAAAAAGCCAGGCTAGAAACAGAAGAAGGCTTTCGAAAAATGTCTATGATTTTACAGCTGCTTGGCTCCCTGGGAGACTATGAGTCGGCTAAAGGTTTAATGAGGATATGGAACTAATTCCCCTGAATTTCCCAGAGAGACAAATTGCTTTTGATAAAGGAGGAGTGAGGTTGGGGGTGTGGGGAAACTCTATTCCAATCTTAAAACGCAGACAGTTATAAGCTCCTGAATGGCTCTTCAAGCATACTGAATATGTCAGCTTCTCCGATATATATCATTATATCATTTACAGTGAGTCACCTCCAGTATATAGAGGTCAATCGGAGTGAGCTGTACATTGAGGGTTAGGATTGAGGAAAGGGTTAAAGAGATGTTCCTCTTCAGTGTCCAGTAATATGCATGGTTACCTCCCAAGAGAAGCCTGGATAAGGAGGGTGGAGGTTGACCCTCACTGCCTTCATGTGAGTAAAGCCATCCAAACAGACTGACAGGACAATGAGGCAGCCAGTGCCTGGTGATGTTGGACACTGAGTGTCCTTTCATCATTCACTCCAGCTATCGATAATAGTACACATTCTGCCACTTGGTTGCTGTGCGACGTTGTATATAATAGAGCTTACAAAAAAAACACAGAAAAGTACAATAGTAAAAAAAACAGGGAAATATGGTGTTTTTAGAACACATGTGTTTCCATTAATCTGGTATATTCAATCAGTTTGGCTATATGAATAAGATATTTTCACTTTATGTGACTGTACCAATCTGATATGTTCACTCTCTGTGACTGTAAATCTGGTATATTCACACTGTGGTTGTATCAATCTGAAAAGCTTGCTCTGTTTATCAGTATCAATTTGACATATTCTCTGTGTGACTATATCAATCTGAAAATTCACTCATTTTGACTTTATCAATCTGCTGTATTCACTGTGTGTGGCTGTTTCACCCCATTCTATTAGCCCTGCGTGATGGTGTCAATCTGATAAATTCACTCTGTGTGAGTGTATCAACTTGTTTTTTCACGTTAAGCTCCTGTATAAATCTCAATATATTCACTCTGTATGACTGTATTCCAATAATATATTCGTGTTGTGACAGTATAAATCTAATATTTCAATCCTATGTGACTATCATTCAGAAATATTCACTCTGTGCACTGTATCAATCTATCAATCTGATGCATTCATGAAGTGTGTGACTGTAACAATCTGATACATTGACTCCATGTGTGACTGTATAAATCTGATATATTCAGTCTGTGTGCGACTGTCAATGTGAAAAATTCACTCCTTGTGTGAATATGTCAATCTGATATTTTCACTCCCTGTGTGACTGTATCAATCTCGATATATTCAGTCTGTGAGACTGTATCGAACTATCAGTCTGATAAAGGCAAAATATATTCACTCTGGTGACTGTAACAATCTGATATGTGACTGTATCAATCTGATATATTCACACCTTGTGTGACTATATTAGTCTGATATATTCATGCTGTATGTGACTGTATGAATATGATATATTCACTCTATGTGTCAGTGTCACTCTATGTGTGAGTGTATCAGTCTGACATATTCGGTCCGTTGACTATCAATCTCAACTATTCACTCAGTGTGACTGCATCAATCTGATATATTCATTTTGTGTGTGACTGTATCAATATGATATATTCACACTGTGCATGACTGTATCAATGTCATATATTCACTGTATGGCAACTGTGTAAATCTAATATGCTCACTCTGCGTGTGACGGTGTCAATCCGATATATTCACTCTGTGTGTGACCCTATCAATCTGATATATTCACACCTTGTGTGACTGTATTAATCTGATATATTCACTCAGTGTGACTGTATCAATCTGATATATTCACTCAGTGTGACTGTATCAATCTGATATATTCACTCAGTGTGACTGTATCAATCTGATATATTCTCTCTGTGTGACTGTATCAATCGGAAATACTCATTCCATGTGTGACTGCATAAATCTGATACATTTACTCTGTGTGTGGCTGTATCAATCTGATATATTCACTCCTTGTGTGACTGTATTAATATGATATGTGACTGTATTAATTTGATATATTTACTCCATGCGTGGCTGTGTAAATATGTTATTTTGAGTCCTTGTGTGACTGTATCAATCTCAACTATTCATTCTCTGTGTGACTTCATCAATTTGTTATTTCACAGAGTGTGTGCCTGTGTAAATCTGATATACTCACTCCGTGTGTAACTGTATCAATCTGATGTATTCACTCTGTGCATGGCTGTATCAACCTGATATATTCACTCCTTGTGTGACTGTGTTAATCTGACATACTCACTCAGTTTGACTGTATCAATCTGATATATTCACACTGTGTGTGATTGTATCAATTTGATATATTCACTCAGTGTGACTGTATCAATCCAAAATACTCACTCAGTGTGTGGCTATATCAATCTGATATATTCAGTCTGTGATACTGTATTGATTTATAAATTTGACTGCATTGATCTATTAATCTGACATATTCACTCTGTGTGACTACATCAATCTGATATATTCACTCGGTGTGACTGTATCAAATTGATATATTCACTCGATGTATAACTGTATCAAGCTGATATATTCACTTCATGTGTGACTGTCTCACTTTGATATATTTATTCCATGCGTGACTGTGTCAATCGGATATGTTCACTCTGTGAGACTCTATGCGTCAATCAATTTTATATATTCAATCTGTGTCACTAAATCAATCTGACATATTCACTTCATGTGTGACTCTGTCAGTCTGATATATTCAATACATTTGTGACAGTATCAGTCTGATATATTCAGTCTGTGAGACTGTATCGATCAATAAATTTGATATATTTACTTTGCATGTTACAGTATCAATCAGATATATTCATGCCATATGTGACTGTATGAATCTGATATATTAACTCCATGTGTGACTGTATCAGTCTGATATTTTCACTCTCTGTGACTGTGTAAATCTGATATACTCACTCCATGTGTGACTATATCAATCGATATATTCACTCTGTGTGTGACTGTATCAACCTGATATATTCACTCCTGGTGTGACTGTGTTAACCTGATATATTCATTCTGTGAGACTGTATTGATCTATTAATCGGTTACATTCACTCTGTGTGAATACATCAATCTGATATATTCACTGGGTGTGACTGTGACTAATATAATCTCTCCATGTATGACAATGTCAATCTTGTTTATTCAGTCTGTGAGTATGTGTCAATCTATTGATCTGATATATTAACTCAATGTGTGACTGTATCAAGCTGATATACTCACTCCATGTGTGACTTTATCAGTTTGAGATATTCAATCAATGTGCATCTATGTCAATTGGATATATTCAATCTGTGAGACTGTATGCATCAATCAAGCTGATATATTCAATCTGTGTGACTACATCAATCTGATATATTCACTTGGTGTGACTGTATCAATCTGATGTATTCACTCCATGTATGACTGTATCAGTCTGATGTATTCTCCCAAGTGTGGCAGTGCCAATCTGGTTTATTCAGTCCATTTGTGACAGTATCAGTCTGATATATTCACTCTGTGCAACTGTATCATAGAACCACAGAGTCACAGAATCACACAGTGCAGAAGAGGCCCTTCGGCCCATCGAGTCTTCACTGACACGTGACAAACACCTGACCTACCTACCTAATCCCATTTACCAGCACTTGGCCCATAGCCTTGAATGTTATGATGTGCCAATTGCTCATCCAGGTACTTTTTAAAGGATGTGAGGCAACCCGCCTCCACCACCCTCCCAGGCAGCGCGTTCCAGACCGTCACCACCCTCTGGGTAAAAAAGTTTTTCCTCACATCCCCCTTAAACCTCCTGCCCTTCATCTTGAACTTATGCCCCCTTGTGACTGACCCTTCAACTAAGGGGAACAGCTGCTCCCTATCCACCCTGTCCATGCCCCTCAATCTTGTACACCTCGATCAGGTCACCCCTCAGTCTTCTCTGCTCCAACGAAAACAACCCAAGTCTATCCAACCTCTCTTCATAACTTAAATGTTTCATCCCAGGCAACATCCTGTTGAATCTCCTCTGCACCCCCTCCAGTGCAATCACAACCTTCCTATAATGTGGCGACCAGAACTGCACACAGTACTCCAGCTGTGGCCTCACCAAGGTTCTATACAACTCCAAAATGACCTCCCTACTTTTGTAATCTATGCCTCGATTGATAAATGCAAGTGTCCCATGTGCCTTTTTCATCACCACACTAACATGCCCCTCTGCCTTCAGAGATCTATGGACACACATGCCAAGGTCCCTTTGTTCCTCAGAACTTCCTAGTGTCATGCCGTTCATTGAATACTTCCTTATCAAATTACTCCTTCCAAAGTGTATCACCTCACACTTTTCAGGGTTAAATTCTATCTGCCACTTATCTGCCCATTTGACCATCCCGTCTATATATTCCTGTAGCCCAAGACACTCAACCTCATTGTTAACCACCCGACCAATCTTTGTGCCATCCGCAAACTTACTAATCCTACTCCCCACATAATCATCTATGTCGTGTATATAAATGACAAATAATAGGGGACCCAGCACAGATCCCTGTGGTACGCCACTGGACACTGGCTTCCAATTACTAAAGCATCCTTCTGTCATTATCCTCTGTCTCCTACAACTAAGCCAATTTTGAATCCACCTCATTAGATTACCTTGTATCCCATGTGCATTTGCATTCTTTATACGTCTCCCATGTGGGACCTTATCAAAGGCTTTGCTGAAATCCATATAAACTACAACTACACCACCCTCATCTACACACCTGGTCACCTCCTCAAAAAATTCACTCAAATTTGTAGGCATGACCTCCCTCTGACAAAGCCATGCTGACTATTCCTGATCAAACCTTGCCTCTACAAGTGGAGATAGATTCTCTCCTTCAGAATTTTCTCCAATAGTCTCACTGACGTGAGACTCACTGGCCTATAGTTCCCTGGCTTATCTCTACAACCCTTCTTAAATAGCAGAACCACATTAGCTGTTCTCAAGTCCTCTGGTACCTCCCCCGTGGCCAGAGAGGAATTAAAAATTTGGGTCAGAGTCCCTGCTATTTCCTCCCTTGCCTCCCTCAGCAGTCTGGGACACAGATCATCTGGACCTGGAGATTTGTCCACTTTTAAGCCTGCCAACACCTCCAATACCTTGTCATTCCCTATATCAATTTGCTCAAGAACCTCCCAGTCTCTCTCCCCGAGTTTGATATCTTCATCCTCATCCTCTTGGGTGAAGACAGATGTGAAGTATTCATTCAACACTCTAGTGATGTCATCTGGCTCCACCCATAGATTGCCCCCTTGGTCCCTTATGGGCCCTACTCTTTCCCTGGTTATCCTCTTCCCATTGATATACTTATAAAATATCTTGGGAATTTCCCTACTTTTACCAGCCAGACATTTCTCATATCCCCTCTTTGCTCTCCTAATTGCTTTCTTAAGCTCCACTCTGCACTTTCTGTACTCCACTAATGCCCCCCGCTGACTTGCTTCCCTTGTACCTGCTAAAAGCCACTCTTTTCCTTCTCACTCCATGTGTGATTGTGTCAATCTGATATATTCATTCCTCATGTGACTGTATCAATCTGATGTATTGTCCCAAGTGAGTGCCTGTGTCAATCTCGTTTATTCAGTCTGCATGACTGTGTCAATCTATCAACTTGATATATTCACTATGTGTGACTGTATAAATCCGAGATATTCAGTCTATGTGTGACTGTATTAGTCCGATATATTCACTTCATCTTTAACTGTATCAATCTGATATATTCTATGAAACTGATATACTCATATGTTACTGAACCAATCTGATATATTCAGCCTGTGAGACTGTATCAATCTATAAATGTGATATAGTCAGTCAACATGTGACTGCATCGATCTGATATATTAATGCTGTATCTGACTGTTTGAATCTGATAAATTCACTCCATGTGATTGTATCAATTTGATATATTCACTCCGTGTGCAACTGTGTCAATCTGATATATTCATTTTGTGAGACTGTATTGATCTATTAATCTGATATATTTACTCTATGTGATTACATCAATCTGATATATTCACATGTTGTGACTGGATCAATCTGATATATTCACTCCTCGTGCAACTGTATCAATCTGATATATTCACTCCCTGTGTGACAGTGTCAATATACATGACGGTATCAGTCTGATATATTTACTCCATGTGTAACTGTGTCAATCTGATATGTTGACTCCATATGTGACTGTATCAATCCCATCTATTCACTCACTGTGACTGAATCTATTTGATATATTCACTGTGTGTGTGACTGCGTAAATCTGATATATTCACTCTGTGTGACTGCATCAACCTGGTATGTTTATGCCATGAGTAATTGTGGCAATCTGATATATTCACTCTGTGTGACTGCGTCAACCTGGTATATGAACTCCATGTGTGACAGTATCATCATGATATATTCACTTCATATGTACTGTATCAGTCTGATAAATTCACTCCACCTTTGACTGTATCAGTCTGATTTATTGTATCAAGCTGATACACTCAATCCATGTGTGACCGAATCAATCTGGCATATTCACTCTACATGTGACTGTATCAATCTGATATGTACACTCCATGTGTGACTGAGTCAATTGTATATATTCAGTCTGTGAGACTGTGTCAACCTGATAAATTCACTCTGCTTGACAGAATCAGCTGATATATTCACTCCATGTGTGACTGTATTAATCTGATATATTCACTGCCTGTGTGACTGTACCAATCTGACATATTCATGCCACCTGTGATGGTATCGGTCTGATATATTCATTCTGTGTGTGACTCCATCAAACTGATATATTGATGCTGTATGAGACTGTATGAATCTGATATATTCACTCTATGTGTGACTGTATCAATCTGATATTTTCACACCATGAGTGATTGTAACAATCTGATATATTGACTCTGAGTGACTGTTTCAGTCTCATATATTCACTCTGTATGACTGCATCAGTCTAGTATATGAACCCTATGTGTGACTGTATCAGTCTTATATATTCATTCTGTGTGACTGTATCAACCTGGTATATTCACACCATCTTTGACTGTATCAATCTGATATATTGTATCAAGCTGATATACTCATTCCATGTGTGACTGAATCAATCTGATATATTCACTCCATGTGTTGCTGCATCAGTCTGATATATTCACTCCTTGAGTGACTGGATCAATCTGAGATATTCAGTCTGTGAGACTGTGTTAATCTAACGTATTCACTCTGCTTAACTGTATAATCTGATATATTCACTCCATGTGTGACTGCATCGATCTGATATATTCAATCTGTGAGACTGTATCAATCTGATATATTCACGCCATGTGTGATGGTATCAGTCTGATATATTCACACTATGTGCGACTGTATCAATTAGATATATTCACTCTGTGAGACTATCAATCTGATATATTCACTCTCTGTGTGACTCTATCAATCTGGTATATTTACACCGTATGAGACTGTATGAATCTGATATTTTCACTCTGTGTGTGACTATACCACTCTGATGAATTCACTCTGTGTGACTGTATCAATCTGATTTATTGTATCAAGCTGATATATTCATTCTAAGTGTGACTGAATCAATCTGGTATATTCACTCCATGTGTGACTGTATCAGTCTAATGTCTCTCTGTGTGACTGTATCAAGCTGATATATTCAGTCTGTAAGTCTGTATCGATCAATAAATTGGATATATTAATCTGCATGTGTCTATATCAATCTGACATATTCACACCGCTGATGACTGTATGAATCTGATGTATTCACTCTGTGTGTGATTGTATCAATTTATGTATTCACTCTGAGTGGCTGTATCAATCTGATTTATGAACTCCATGTGTGGCTGTATCAACCTCATCTATTCACTCTCTGTGAATCTATTTGATATATTCACTGTGTGTGTGACTACATAAATCTAATATACTCACTCCATGTGTGACTGTATCAATCCGATATACATTCACTCTGTGTGTGGCTGTGTCAATCTGATATATCCAATCCATGTGTGACTCTATATCCATCTGATATATTCACGCCATGAGTGATTGTAGCAATCTGATATATTCACTCTGTGTGACTTTATCAATCTGGTGTATGAACTCCATGTGTGGCTGTAACTACCTGATAGATTCACTCCATGTATGACTGCATCAATCTGATAAATTCACGCTGTCTTTGACTGTATCAATCAGATTTATTGTATCAGGCTGATATACTCATTCCATATGTGACTGTATCAATCTGATATATTCACACTGTGTAACTATATCAATCCAATGTATCCAATCTGCATGACTATATTAATCTGATATATTCACTGCATGTGATTGTCATTGATACAATATGTGACTGTCTTAATTTTTAAAATAATTATCTCTTTTTGTGGATGTGGGCTTCACTGGGTGGTCCAGCATTTATTGCCCATCCCTAGTTGCCCTTGAGAAGGTGGTGGTGAGCTGCCTTCTTGAACTGCTGCAGTCCATGTGGTGTAGGTACACCCACCGTGCTGTTAGGGAGGGAGTTCCAGGATTTTGACCCAGTGACAGTGAAGGAACGGAGATATATTTCCAAGTCAGGATGGTGAGTGACTTGGAGGGGAACTTCCAGGTGGTGGTGTTCCCATCTACCTGCTGCCCTTGGCCTTCTAGATGGTAGTGGTTGTGGGTTTGGAAGGTGCTGTCTAAGAGGCCTTGGTGAATCCCTGCAGTGCGTCTTGTAGATGGTACACAAACTGCTGCTACTGTGTGTTGGTGGTGGAGGGAGTGAATGTTTGTGGATGTGGTGCCAAACAATCAGGCTGCTTTGTCCTGGATGATGTTGAACTTCTTGGGTATTGTGGGAGCTGCACTCGTCCAGGCAAGTGGAGAGTATTCCATCACACTCCTGACTTGTGCCTTGTAGACAGGCTTTGGGGAGTCAGGAGGTGAGTTACTCACTGCAGGATTCCCAGCCTCTGACCTACTCTTGTAGCCACGGTATTTATATGGCTAGTTCAGTTCAATTCCTGGTCAATGGTAACCCCCAGGATGTTGAACTTGACATATTCAAACTGTGTAACTATACTAATCTGAAAAATCACTCAGTGTGACTACGTCAAACTGATTTTTATTTTCACATTATACTTCTATTTGAGTCTGATATATTCACTCTGTGTGTGACTGTATCAATCTAATATATTCACTCTGTGTATGACTGTAATGTCCTATTATTTGAACACTGATGGTATCAATCTGAAATATGCACTCTCTATGACTGTGATATTTTCAGTCTTTGCGATGATTCATCTGATGTTTTCTTGCTACGTGACTCCACCAATATGATAAATTTAATTTATGTGACTATATCAAATCCATACAGTGACACAATGATTGTATCACCCAATTATATTAAGCCTGTGTGGTGATATCAATCTGAAAAATCACCCTGTGTGAATATGTCAGTCTGATTTTTTCACATTGAGTCTGATATATTCATTCTGTGTGACTGTATTACTCCAATATATTCAGTCTTTATGCCGATTAATCTGATATAATTGTTCTGTGTGGCTGTATCAATCTGATATAGTCAATCTGAGTGTGACTGAACAAATCTGATATATTCACTTCATGTGTGACTGTATCACTCTGACATATTCGCTCATTTTGTGACTGGGTCAATCAGATATATTCACTCATTCTGTGACTGTATCAATCTGATATATTCACTCATTTTGTGTCTGGGTAAATCAGATGTATTCATGCCATGTGCGACTGTATCAATCTGATATATTCACTCCATGTGCGACTGTATCAATCTGATATATTCACTCCGTGTGTGACTGAATCAATCTGATATATTCACTCATTGTGTGACTGTATCAATCTGATATATTCACTCCATGTGTGACTGGATCAATCTGATATATTCACTCATTGTGTGACTGGGTAAATCAGATATATTCATACCATGTGCGACTGTTTCAATCTGATATATTCACTGCATGTGTGACTGAATCAGTCTGATATACTCACTCCATTGTGACTGTATCAATCTGATATATTCACTTCGTGTGTGACTGGATCAATCTGATATATTCACTCATTGTGTGACTGTATCAATCTGATATATTCACTTATTGTGTGACTGAATCAATCTGATATATTCACTCATTGTGTGACTGGATCAATCTGATATATTCACTTATTATGTGACTGGATCAATCTGAAATATGCACTCCATTTGTGACTTTAACAATCTTATATATTCACTCAGTTGTGACTGTATCAATCTGTGTGCATGTATTAATCAGATATCTTCACTGTGAAAGCATTTATTAGCCTGATATATTCCCAATGTGTGATTGTATTCATCTTTTTCATTATTTCGTGGCATGTGCTCTTTATAGCTAGGTCAGTGTTTATTGCCCTTGAGAAGGTGGTGGTGAGCTGCCTTCTTGAGCCGCTGCAGTCCGTGTGCTGTAGGTACACACACAGTGCTGTTAGGGAGGGAGCTCCAGGATTTTGACCCAGCGACAGTGAAGGAACGGTTTGGTAAGACAGAGCTTGAGTATTGCTGAATAAAGAAACACTGTTTCTTTTATTAATTCATGGGATTTTCAGAGGGCATTTGAGAGTCACATGTAGGCCATATCAGGTAAGGGCGGCTGATATCCTTCCCTAAAGGACATAAGTGAGCCAGATGCGATTTTACGATAATGGTTTCCTGGTCATCATTAGACTTTTAATTCCAATTTTTTTTATTGAACTCAAATTCCACCATCTGCCGTGGTGGGATCTGAACCCGAGTCCCCGGAGCATTACCCTGGGCCTCTGCATTCCCAGTGCCTCCTCTTCTTTAAGTTGAAACTTTTTGTCTTGCACTCACCAGGACAATTCACAAGAAAATACCTATGTTCAGAGGAAACAACATGTTTATACTGTGTGAGAAGAGAGTGTTGATTGGTTGGCAAGCTGACTCTGATTGGTAGAGGCATTGCCATGAAGAATGCACCAGTTGATGGTGACTGACGGTTAACTGCAAGAATTTAAACCAGGCGGCTTGACTTTGATTGGTCAAAACATTGCCCTGGGAAATAAACAAGCGAATGAACAGGATGCTGCCGTCAAGCCTAAAAGACGTTCTGCCTATCACACAAATGAGTGATGTGGTATATGAATTTCAGTGTTAGTGTGATGTTAGGTATGTAGGCCGTATGTCCCCAAAGACTGGCGGATCATATCAAACAGCAGGTCTCAGCCGCTGTTCATATCGGGCAGGGTACAGACCGTACCCAGCCAGCCCGTACTTGCAAAACTCAAAACACAGAGTCCAACGTTAGATGTGATTCCGCGATTGGACAACATTTAATAAATAACGGCAAATACAGAAAATGCTGGAAAAGCTCAGAAGGCCTAACAGCATCTGTGGAGAGAGAAAGCAGAGTTAATGTTCTGAGTCCATATGACTCTTCCTCAGAGCCTGGTAAACACCTCGTCAAACACCAGGAGGGAAATGGAAAGTAATGAAGGTGAACAGGGCAAAAGAGACAAGCGGGAATCCTGTTGGAGAGAAGATCAGTGCTTCTTCAAGGTAGGCATGGCTGGAAGAGAAGTGGCAGCCAATTAAACACAAAGATAAAAGCAAAATACTGCAGACGCTGGAAATCTGAAGCAAAAACAGAAAATGTTGGAAAACCTCAGCAGGTCTGAGCTCTGGAGAAGAGTCATACGGACTCCAAACATTAACTCTATTTTTCTCTCCACAGATGCTGTTAGACCTGCTGGGTTTTTCCAGCAATTTCTGTTTTTACATTTGCTAAATAACCCTCAGTGTGCTAAGAATTATATTAACAACCAATTTAAGATTGTCAGTGGGGCTCACAGTGTGGTGCATTTGCGTGTACTGGAAGCTACATATATTAATACACAGAGCCCTGTTCTTTGCAGACAGAAAGAACATGTACACACATTGTGCCTGTTTCAGCTAAACAAAATAGGTGACAGCAATTCGCTGACTCATTCCCCAGGGCAATGTCTTGGCCAATCAGAGTTAAGTTGCCTGGTTTCAATTATAAAAATGCTTGGCAGTTAACTGTCAGTCACCATCAACTGGTGTATTCTGCATGGAAACACCTCTACCAATCAGAGTCCACTTGCCAACCAATCAGCACTCTCTTCTCTTACAGTACAAATTGTTGTTTGCCCGATATTGGCATTTTCTTGTCATAGACTCACAGGGAAGAATTTCCCTCCCGTTGAGGGGGAAGTGCAGGAGCTGCCGTGGGTGGGCCAATTAAGGCCTGTCCAGCGTGACGTTTGCCAGGAAGCGCAATGCGCTCCCTGTGTGGACAGGGTGGGGGGGGAGGGTGGGTGGTGGGAGGGTGGGTGGTGGGGGGGTGGGGTGGGGGAGGTGGGGGGTATTCCCTCAGCCGAGAGTGCGCTCCTTCAGCTAAGTGCTGCCTCAGGGAGATCAGCGCCAAATTTGAAAATGGTCAATGAATAAAAATAAAATTTCCCTACCATGTCCCCTCGTGTGACACTGTCACATGAGTTGAGACATGTCCATCATTTTTAATCAAACTTTTATTAAACTTTTTAAAACCTTCATGAAGCCTCATCCTGCCCGTGGATGGGGTTTGATGCTTTTTCTGAAGCCCACCAGGGCTCCCGGCCTGTCCACCAACCTTAATGTTGGACGGGCAGGTCCATTAATGAGGTTACTGACTTTTTCAATGGCCTCAATAGGCCCTTGACAGGTCAGCGGGCACACAGCTGATTCCTTCTCCCTGTAACCCAAGGTCAGTGGGCACACAGCTGAGTCCTTCTCCCTGTAACCCGAGGTCAGCGGGTACACAGCTGAGTCCTTCTCCCTGTAACCCGAGGTCAGCGGGTACACAGCTGATTCCTTCACCCTGTAACCCGAGGTCGGCGGGCACACAGCTGAGTCCTTCACCCTGTAACCCGAGGTCAGCGGACACACAGCTGATTCCTTCACCCTGTAACCCGAGGTCAGCGGGCACACAGCTGAGTCCTTCTCCCTGTAACCTGAGGTCAGCGGGTACACAGCTGAGTCCTTCTCCCTGTAACCCGAGGTCAGCGGGCACACAGCTGATTCCTTCTCCCTGTAACCCGAGGTCAGTGGGCACACAGCTGATTCCTTCACCCTGTAACCCGAGGTCAGTGGGCACACAGCTGATTGGGCTGTGCCCTCGCCAACCTGAAAATGGAAATGAGGTCGGGAATTCCGCCCGGCTTCATCCTGCGTCATTTTACACATTGGTGAGCGGGCCCCGCTCCCCCCCCGACCCCCCACCGCTCGCTGGCCTCAGTATCCTGACCATAGCCTAATCAATGTCTACAGCACAGGAGGAGGCCATTCAGCCCATCATGTCTACACCAGTCAACAAAGATCTGACTACACTAATCCCATTTTCCAGCGCTTGGCCCATAGCCCTGGAGGCTATGGCAACGCAAGTGAATATCTAAATACTTCTTAAATGTTACAAGAGTTTCTGACTCAACCACCCTTTCAGACAGTGAGTTCCAGACTCCCACCACCCTCTGGGTAAAAAAAATTCTCCTCAACTCCCCTCTTAGCCTTCTACCCCTTACCTAAATCTATGCCCCCTGGTTATTGACCCCTCTACTAATGGAAAAAGTGCCTTGCTACCCACCCAGGCAGTGGCTCAGTGGTATTGTCACTGGAGTAGTGTTCCAGAGACCCAGCATAGTGCTCCTGGGACCTGTGACTCCAGATCCACAGCAATGTGGTTGACTCTTAAAAATGCCCACTCAATGAGGGCAATTAGGTTTGGGCAATAAATGCTGGTCTAGCCAATGATGCCCACATCCCCTGAATGAATAAAAAAAACCCTTATCTATGCCCCTCATAATCTTATCCACCTCTATCAGGTCCCCTCTCAACCTTCACTGCTCCAAGGAAAACAACCCCAGCCTATCCAATCTTTCATCATAGCTCAGACCCTCCAGCCCAGGCAGCATCCTGGTAAATCTCCTCTGCACCCTCTCCAGTGCAATCACATCCTTCCTATAATGTGGTGACCAGAACTGCACGCAGTACTCCAGCTGTGGCCTAACCAGCGTTTTATACAGTCCCAGCATAACCTGCCTGCTCTTGTATTCTATGCCTCGGCTAATAAAGGCAAGTATCCCATTTACCTCCTTAACCACCTTATCTACCCGCCCTGCTACCTTCAGGGATCTGTGGATATGCACACCAAGGTCCCTCTGATCTTCAGTACTTTCCAGGGTCCTACCATTCATAGTGTAATCCCTTGCCTTGTTACCCTCCCCCAAGTGCATTGCCTCACACTTTTCTGGGTTGAATTCCATTTGCCACTGCTCTGCCCACCTGACCAGTCTATTGATATCCTCCTGCAGTTTACAGCTATCCTCCTCACTATTTACCAATTTTTGTGTCATCCGTGAACTTCTTGATCATACCCCCTACATTTAAGTCCAAATCATTTATGTTCACCACAAACAGCAAGGGACCCCAGCACCGAGCCCTGTGGAACCCCACTGGAAACAGATTTTCAGTCACAGAAACATCCCTCTACCATCACCCTCTGCTTCCTACCTCTCAGCTAATTTTGGATCCAATGTGCCACTTTGCCTTGGATCCCATGGGCTCTTATTTTCTTGACCAGTCTGTCATGAGGGACCTTATCAAAACCCTTGCTAAAGTCCATGTAGACCACATCAAATGCATTACCCTCATCAACACTCCTGGTTACCTCCTCAAAAAACACGATCAAATTTGTCAAACACGACCTTCCCTTAACAAATCCATGCTGACTATCCCTGATTAATCCCTGTCTCTCCAAGTGCAGACATATTCTGTCCCTCAGAATTCTTTCCAGTAACTTCCCCACCACTGAGGTTAGACTGACTGGCCTGTAATTTCCTGCTCTATTTCTTCCTCTCTTTTTTAATAATGGGACAATGTTAGCAGTCCTCCAGACCTCTGGCACCTCACCTGTGGCCAGAGAGGATTTGAAAATTACTGCCAGAGTCCCTGATATCTCTTCTCTTGCCTCCCTCAACAGCCTGGGATACATCTCATCCGGGCCTGGAGATTTATCCACTTTTAAGGCTGCTAAACCTGCTAGTACCTCCTCTCTCTATGTTAATTTCCTGTAATATTTCAGTTCTCTGCCCTAATGTCTATACCTGTGTCGTCCTTTTCCATTGTGAAGACCGACACAAAGTATTCATTGAGGACTGTACCCATGTCTTCCGGGTCCACACAGATTACCCCTATGGTCCCTAATTGGCCCGACTCTCTCCCTAGTTATTCTCTTGCTCTTTGTATATTTAAAAACCACTTTGGATTTTCCTTTATTCTACCCGCCAATGTTTTCTCATGTGTTAATATGGCAATCACCTTGTTAAAAACAATTGCTAGTTAAACAGGTGATGGGCATTGATTATTCCATCTAAACAGAATAAAGAGATACGGCTGGAACACTTTGTGGGGAAGCTACTTGGAAGTCAGTAGCACTGAAGAGTTGTCATGAAAATAAACCAGCTTGAACTAAAAGACCAGCCTGGATTAATTCTTCCACCACAACCTCTTATTGGGAGTAACATAGTGGCAGAGGATGAACTTTAAGCTTTGCTGATTTATTGCTGTATATGAAGATTTCTGCCTCAGTCCTCTGAGGGAAAGGAAGTGCACTGTTGCTGACAATTTAAGTTATGGAATGGTGGAAGGACAGTACAAAATTGCAAGCGTTGACTCTCCACCAATTATTTCTGACTCTGAACCTTACCAGCAATGGAAGGTTGAAGTTGAAATGTGGACCCGGGTCACTGCTATACCCAGGGAGAAGCAAGGTATGGCTTTGGTGGTATCATTACCAGCCAAAAGTAAGATAAGGAGTAAGGTATTTTCAGAGTGGAAAGTGGATGATTTGGATCATGAAGAGGGATTAAACCGTCTGATATAATTTTTGGATAAGTTCTATGAAAAGGATGAGTTATTGGAAGAGTATGCAGGTTGGATGATCTTTGATAGGTTTAGGAAATCAGATGATCAGTCCACGGAAGAATATATCATGGATTTTGATAAATGGTACAGGAGACTCCAGAGATTTGAACTTGAAATTCCAGAATCGGTATTGGCATTTAAATTACTGGACTCGTATTTCCCACATTGATAGTCTTTTAGTACTAACAGGGGTTCAGTTCCTGGGGGAAAGACCCTCTCCTAGATCACATGGCTGCTGCCCTGAAAACATTTCTGGGGAAACACTTGGTCCCTGTCATTTTTTTTAACAAATGTGAATAACTAAGCTGTAAAATAAAGGATCGAGGATTCAATGGTGACTGAATTTCACAGTCGACCAAATATTAGACGAAGATTCCAATACAAAGTTGGGGTTAATGACCAGAGATCTGAAAATGGTCACAACCCTAGCCAATTTGAGAGTCGGGACAAGTGTGTCTGGGATGGTGACTGTAGGTGTTTAAACCCAAAAAATGCAGGGGGAATGGTTAATCAGTGTTTCGGTGTGATTCCCAGTGTCATTATGTGATGAACTTCCCACAGCGAAGGAATCGTGTTTTTGAAGTGACCCACGAGACGGCTTCATCTGAAAATGATGATCGTTACTGGCCTGATGGAATTGTACTGATCACTGAGAGTTTAAATCCAGTGAGGAGTATCTTGATGATAGATTCCTTCACCTGTGCGGTTCTGGACAGTGGTTGCATTTCTACAGTGTGAGGCATGGACTGGCCTGACCGCTATCTGGAGTCTCTTGATGAGGCAGACTGGCGGAAGCTCGAGGAGTATGAAAGCTCTACCTGCTTCAGGTTCGGAGATGGCAATACATTAACATCCTCCAAACGGGTAGTCCTCCCTCGTAAGATAGCAGGGATCAATCTGTTTCAGTACTGATGTGGTTTCTAGTGAGATACCGTTATTGTTGTGTTGATCTGCGATGAAGAAGGATCAGATGATGCTAGTTATGAAGAATGATAGAGCAGTCGTGTTTGGAAAAAATGTGGGTCTACACTTTACTCAGTCAGGCCATTACTGCTCGCCAATGAGGAAGCCAGAGATTTCTCAACAAGGTTCATGAAGTTTCCTTAACTGCTGAGAATAAGAATTTGGTGGACAAAAAGATCATCTGAAATTACATAGACAGTTTCCTTTTTAAGTTCCCCTCTCTGCACTTTTTATACTTGTCTCGAGACTGTCATATTGAGCCCTCGTTATCTGCCATAAGCTTCTCTTTTTTTCTCTTAATCCTAACCTTTATGTCTCTTGACATCCAGGATTCTCTGGACTTGGTCCCTCCTTCCCTTATCTTTATGGGAACATATTTGTCCTGTACTCTCACTATTTCCTCCTTGAATGCCTCCCATTGCTCTGACACAGTTTTATCTGCAAGTAGCTGCTCCCAGTCCACTTGGGCCAAATCGTATCTCATCTTAGTAAAATTACCCTTTCCCCAGTTTAGAACTTTTATTCCTGGCCCAACCTTATCCTTTTCCATAACTATCCTAAATCTAACTGAGTTATGGTCACTATCTCCAAAATGCTCCCCTACTGATATGCCTTCCACCTGCCCGGGCTCATTTCCGAATATTGGGTCCAGAACTGTCCCCTCCCTTGTTGGGTTTTCTACGTACTGGCTTAAAAAAAAAGTTCTCCTGGATGCAATTTAAGAATTTTGCTCCCTCCCTAACTTGTACACTAAAACTATCCCAGTTAATATTTGCATAGTTAAAATCAATGAGATTACTCTCATTCTTCTAAACTCTAGAGAATGCAGGCTCTGTTTCCCCAATCTCTTCATCGGACAGTTCCAACATCCCAGGAACAAGTCTGGTGAGCCTTCGTTGTACTCCCTCTATGGCCAATATATCTTTCCTTAGGCAAGGAGACCAAAACTGTACACAACACTCCAGGTGTGGTCTCACCAAGACGCTATACAACTGCAGCCACACTGCCTTATTCTTGTACTCAATTCCTCTTGCAATAAAGGCCAACATACCATTTGCCTTCCTAATTGCCTGTTGCACCTGCATGTTAGCTTTCAGTGATTTTTGAACAAGGACACCCAGGTCACTTTGGACATCAATACTTCCCAATCTCTCTCCATTTAACAAATACTCTACATTCCTGTTTCCTTACCAAAGTGGATAACTTCACATTTTTCTGCATTCCATTCCATCTGCCATGATCTTATCCACTCACTTAGTCTGTCTAAATCTCCTTGACCTCTTTTTCATCCTCCTCAACTCACATCACCACCTAATTTTGTATCATCAGAGATTTCAGGAACATTACATTTGGTGAACAGCTGGGGCCCGAGCACTGATCCAAATTTAGCCTGCTAACCTGAGAATGATCCAATTATCCCTGCTCTGTTTTCCATTTGTTAACCAATTCTTAATTCTCAACCTGTGCCAGTATATCACCCCCAATCCCATGTACCATAATTTGCTTACTAACCTCTTGAGACCTTATTGAAAGCCTTCTGAAAATCCAAAGATACCACATCTACTTATCTATCCTGCTAGTTACATCCTCAAAACTCCAACAGGTTTGTCAAACCTGATTTCCATTTTGTAAATCCATGTTGACTCTGCCCAATCTCACCATTATTTTCTATGTGCCCAGTTATCAAATTCTTTATGACAGATTTGAATGTTTTCCTTACTACTGATGTTGGGCTAACAGGTTTGTAGCTCCTTGTTTTCTCTCTTCCCTCCTTTCTTAAATAATGGAGTTACATTTTCCATCTTCCAATCTGTAGGAACTGTTCCAGAATGTATAGAATTTTGAAAGACAATCATATTGTGATTCATGTACCAGGACACCCAGATCCCTCTGTACCACTGAGTTCCCCAATCTCTCTCCATTTAAATAATTTGTTGCTTTTCTATTCCTCCTGCCAAAGTGGACAAGTTCACATTTTCCCACATTCTACTTGTTGTGACACAAGTTGGTAAAGGCTGAGTTATTTGAAACCCAGAGGGAAACTTGAACAACTGTCATAACCTATATTTTCAATTGGTATGTTTGAGATGCGGCTCTGAATTCAGGAATAAGACCACTGAGCCTTGAGAGGTTCTTAAATTAATAAATGTTTTAATTTAGTTTTATATATACAGCGAATTAAACACATACACATGCCTGCAAATTACTATCATAATAACTTTTAAACAAATCCCCAAATTAATCACTCCTAGGTAAATCTTCAAGGCAAAAGTATCCCATAGACTTTGAACAGACACTAGGCAAAGCACATTTGACCTTACAAATTCAAAATAAGGTACTTTGCAGATGCATTTATAGGTTTACAGGCTGGTGAGATCTTAGATGCCTCTGACTCACACAGAAACTCCTTTCTGTTTATACCGAGCTTCCCCTTTGAATGTAAATTTTCCATTGTATCCTCGGCTTTTAAAGTCACATCTTCTACCAAGAACATTTTCACCTCATTGATTTTATTAGTAATATAAGCACATTGCCTGGTGTCTCCCAGCCAGGTGCAAGATTTTACTCCCACTCTTGAAAGCTTCATTCAACGAATGCAAATTTACACTTTATCTTTAAACTTCCTTACATTTATCTAATTAACATCTCAAAACTATCAAATTGGATCAAAGCACTCAGACTAGCTTTAATCCAATACAGACACACACCATACCCTATTATTCCAATTTGAAAATAATATAGACTTTAATATCTCTTCTTGACATACTCAATGTGCCAAATTTTTGCCCACTCCCTTAACCTGTCTATATCCCTTTGCAGACTCTCTACCTTCCCTTGACAACTTACTTTCCTACCCATCTTGGTGTCATCGGCAAATTTAGCTACCATACATTCAGCCCCTTCATCCAGGCAATTGATGTAGATTGTAAATAGTTGAGGCCCCAGCACTGATCCCTGTGACATTCCACAAGTTATAACTTTCCAACCCGAAAAAGACCCATTTAGCTCTGCTCGTTTTCCTGTTAGCTAACCAATCTTCTATCTATGTTAATGTGTTACCGCCTACACCATGAGATCTTACTTTGTGTAGTAACTTTTGATGTGGCACCTTATCAAATGCCTTTTGGAAATCCAAGTACTTCACATCTACAGGTTCCCCTTTATCCACCTTGCTTGTCACTTCCTCAAAATGCTCTAATAAATTAGTCAAACATGACCTCCTTTCTCACAAAGTCATGTTGACCCTGCCTGATCACATTATGATTTTCTAAGTATCCTGCTGTAACCTCCTAAATTATGGATTCTAGCAATTTCCCTATGACAGATGTTAGGCTAACTGGCCTGTTTCCTGCTTCCTGTCTCCCTCCTTTCTTGAATAATAATGGTATCAATCTGATGCATTCACCCTGTGTGATGCTATTACTCTGATGTATTTCCTCTGTGATGATAGTAATCTCTATATCACTGTCTGTGACAGAATTCATCTGACATATTTACTCAGTGGCTGTAGTGTCCTCGGCCCAACAATCCTCAGCTGCTGCATCCGTAATCTTCCTTCCATCATATGGTCAGGAGTGGGGATGTTCGCTGATGATTGCACAATGTTCAGCACCATTCACAACTCTTCAGATACTGAAGCAGTCCATGTCCAAATGCAGCAAAACCTGGACAATATCCAGGCTTGGGCTGACAAGTGGCAAGTAACATTCGCGCCACACAAGTGCCAGGCAAAGACCATCTCCAACAAGAGAGAATGTAACCATAGCCCTTTGACGTTCAATGTCATTAACAGCACTGAATCCCCCACTATGAACATCCTGGGGGTTACCATTGACCAGAAACTGAACTGGACTAGCCATATAACTAACAACACCTTCTCAAGGGCAACTAGGGATGGGCAATAAATGCCCACATCCTGTGAATGAATTAAAAAAAAAAAATAAACACTGCCTACAAGAGCAGGTTAGAGGCTAGGAATCCCATGGCGAGTAACTCACCTCCTGACCCCCCCAAACCCTGTCCACCATCTAGACTCTTTGTCAAGCTCATCCCTAAGTGTTGATCATGGAGATCACACAGCAACTATGATCTATGCCCTTTCATAACTTATAACTCTGGCTCTCCATATAACACAGCCTTTATCAACTAACAACTCATTTTACGCATAAAATATGGCCTGATTTCTAAATCCCGTACCTGTGTTGACCACTTGTTTATGATATATACTCTCTTGCCAATAAGGGGTCCCTACGAATTGTTTTCCAAGTGTCATCTGCTGTAACTAGCAACTCATCCATGTGTGAAAAGAAAGACACCCTCCCTGTTGCCTCTACCTCTGATGGGAACGGTAATCTCGACATCTCATCAGCATTACAATGATCTTCTGATCATTTCTATTTAATTTGTACTGATAAACAGGCAAAATCCAAGCCCATCTCAGTATTTGGGCTACAGCTAGAGTGGGTACTGGAGACTTTGGATTCAAAATAACCGTCAGTGGCTAATGATCAGTTTTGATTGTGAAACTGCGACCATACAATTATTTATGTAATCTTCTTACTCCGAAAATCAGAGACAATGCTTCACATTCTATCTGAGCATAATTCCGCTCACTGGCACCAAGGGTGCCTGAGACAAATGGAATCGGTCTCTCCTCCCCATTATCCAACATATCACAGCACCTACTCTGAATGGAGAGGCATCACATACTAGCTTAATCTTTTTGGACACCTCATAATGTACAAGCATTGTACCATCTACCAACTGACTTTTGCACAGCTGGAATGCCCTTGTCACATTTCCTTGTCCAATTGCATGGAACAGCTGGTTGTGTTATAATGATATAAAGGCACCAATCACTCATTAGGGATTATGTAAACATGTTGTGGGTTTATTTATTAAGAATAGGTATACGTGGATAAAAAGGTTGAAAACATCAGCAGCACATGTGTCTGTGTGTGTGTGTCTCCTTGGCTCAAAGGCAAAAGTGCAACTAAGACTGGATCACATGACATACTTCCTTTCTAGTGATGTCATGCTGCTATCCCTTAAAGGTGTATTACAATATTCCCCTTTTTAAAGACACTTTCCCCCTTCCAAAGAAGTATAACTATTCACAATACATGTTCATGTTTAGTTACTATTACATAAATGTAAAGAACTGGTGAATCTATGAGTCTAATGTGTAGGGGTAATTTGCTGGTCCACCCAGATCCCGTAATTGTAACCTTGCCTGGAGGTTTCTTTAATTGCTCATGGTGATCTTTGGGATTGTCATTCTTGGATGTTATTTTTGGTTGCATTTGGGATCTGACCCTTGATGCAATGGGACTGTACGGTGGTTGAGGAGTTGGAATGGATCTGATTTGTCCTCAGCTACGTCCCACTGTTGTGCCTTTTGTGTGTAATGACTTCAAAGGACCTTGGTTCTGAACAAATCCTTGTCACCTCAGCTGGTTACCATGTCCCCTCTGTGGGATCCTGGATGTGAACTTGTCCCAAATGTAAACTTGGTAATTTTGTACCTGCATTTTTATCATACACGCTGGTTAACTTCTCTTACAGTTTTAGAAGTTTCTCTTCCGTTTGAGAGAGCACAATAGGTATGAGTAGGTAAATTAGTACACATTGCTCTGCCGAACATAAGCTCTGCTGGTGATGGAATAGTTTTGCTTAAAGGTGTCGCTCTTGGGTAACACTAATGTGTAGATCTTGCTTGGTCTGTCTACATTTGAGAATGAGGGATTTCAGTGTGTGAGTCGTTCATTCAGCCAGGTTGCAGTAATGAGGAGGAGAAGTACTGTGATCAATATTCCACTTTTTACACATATCCTGAAATGGCTTACCAATAAATTCCTGACCGTTATCCAGAATGATCTCTCTAGGCACACCAAATAAACTGAAAATACCACATAGAGTGTGCATGACATTTGTGCTTCACTTATTGTTCAATTCCTGAATAATGAGGTACTTGATAAAGTAGTCAACGATGGCGATGAAGTCAGTGACATGAAAGGGGTCCAAAGCAATTTTGGACTAAGGATGGGTAGGAACTCCATGTGAAACCTGTGGTGCTTTTTGCTGACTTGGAATGTGCCCTTGACATGCCTTTCAATTCTTGACGATGACTTCAATGTCATTGTCCATACCCGGCCAACAGACTGTGTCTCTCTTGCGAGTCTTCTTGTCCGATCACTACCCATGTGCCAGTGATGAGGTTGTTGAAGAATATCAGATCGCATCGATTCTGGTAGAATGACCTGCCTGCCTTTAAAAATAACTCTGCGGGAGATGCCTAGCTCATCCTGGTAAGGCCAAAATGGTCCCATGTGTTCGTGGGCATGTTGATTTGAATCAGGTCATCCTTCAATGATGGTTTTCCAATGTTTCTGTAGTGTGGGAACTTTTGCATTTCTTCTTATAGCTGCTGGTATTTGCGTTGTGCAAAATGTACCAGATCACTTTGGAGAACATCTTCAAGTTCAACGTCAATGAAGCCAACTTGTAGATCTCAGGATATATCTTCTGTTTCGCTGGGTTGGACAATCTGCTCAGTGCGTCCGATGTGACCATCAAGTTACCTGGCTTGTACCTAATCCCACAGTTGTAACCTTGAATTTTTATCAAGAGACATTGCAACCTTAGTGGTGCACTGGTCAATGGTTTTTACCAGAGAAGGGGAGACTTTGTTTCTCTCTGGGGGTTGTGTGACTTTGAAACTCTCTGCCTCAGAAGGTGGTGGGAGTGGGGTCATTGAATATTTTTAAGGCGGAGGTAGATAGAATCTTGTTAGGCAAGGGAATCAAAGGCTATCGGGGGTAGATGGGAATGTGGAACTCAAAACAAACAAATTAGCCATGATTTTATTGAATGGTGGAGCAGGCTCGAGGGGCTGAGTGGCCTTCTCCTGCTCCTATTTCTTATGTTCATAAACCATCTCCAGTGGATGTGTTCAGTCTTCACCGCACACATTTTGAAAAATAGATAGATATGAAAACGCAAGATTCCAAACACTAAGGTTAATGTTTTGCGCTCGATCGTGGAGTAGTTGGGTTGCGTTACCGACAGAGATCTTGAAGCAAATGCAATCAGTTTGCCTTTTTGTAGTCTGCACGCTCCCAGGCCTTTCTGTGAGGCATCTATCTCCAGGATTATTGTCTCCCTAGGATGGTAAAATTGTAAGGTCAATGTTTCTGATGATTGTTTCAGAGCTTCGGAGAGGTATCGATGATCTTCGTACCACAGGAAAGACACACCCTTTCTCAACTATTCCCTTAGTGAAGACAATTTTTGAGTGAAATTGGGAATGCATGGAGAGAGGAAATTAAAGAGACCTAGACACCTTCGAAGGTCATCCTTATCTTGATGTTGATATGGCTTTAATATCCTCAATTATACTTGGATCGGGCATATCCCAGCACTGGAATAAATAGAACCAAGGAAACTGACCTGCTTCACGTTGAAGTCACATTTCAGACTGTAGAAACCAATCCTTTACTACGTGCTGCTCACATCAATAAATGCAGATTACAGTTATATTCTTGCTTTGCTCTGCCCACATTCTGCTATGTTATTGGTGATACAGATGCAACCTGACACAATGCATATAATGCAGTCCATTTGAGCTTGAGAGAGATCCTGGCTAACAGCCTGAAAGGAAGTCATTGAAAACAGAAGCCCACACGAGGTAGGGAATGTGATAAGCTCCTGGGAATTACCTGTGAGATGTATTGACCAGTAACCATGCTTGGGCTTCAAGATTCAAGAAAATCTTTGCTGTTGCAACTCTCGGATTTAATGCTTCTAATGTGTGTATTTTGTAACGACAAAGTTTCAAAGCTACATTTAAACATTGTGGATCGAGGCATACTCACAATGATCTGTCTTCCTTAATTACACACATAATTGAACTGCACCAATCTATGTGCTCCTGCACTCTTATACTGAGTTCACCTTTCTCCATTTTGTCTAGTTTGACCTTCAATTTGTCTTGTAAGTGGATGCCACACTTACATAGTGGATCAATTGACAGGCATGCATTCTCCTGCAAGTGTAACGTTGCAGTTCCCTTGAAACTGCCAATTTTGTCTAAATATTCTAGATATTTTGATGTTAGGTCATGAACTGAGACATTAGGAGTAGTTTCTGAGGTTGATCAGCCATGTGAGATCTGATTGATTCCAAGGATCATCACTAGTGTGAGATCACGGCATGCTGACGATCTGCGATCACTGGGCCTATAGTCTTCTTCAATGTAGAACATCAATGACACCCAGGAGGATTGATTGTGCTTGCACTCCAGGACAATGGATCCAGCAAATGGAATGAGTAAACTGTTGGACACTGAGAGTTTCATTGCAATAGGTTTTCCCATGGTCCTCCATGTCTGCCGACACGTCTTCTGGAATTCATAGGGTTAAGATGTTGGCACTTGCCCCTGTGTCAATCTTGACCAATAACGAGTAGTTGCCAACTTTCTTAGGAGAGGTAATTTGAATCTTGGCGAACATTTCGGACGGTGTGATGGTATTTATGTTTTCCACGAGATTGACAGTGTGAAACATGATCCCCGCTCATGGTCTCATTGTGCACATTATCATCATTTCCTGTTTGTCAATCACCTCATGGATATGTTTCTGACAGGTTACTGGGTGGTTATTCGTATTATTTGAAGGTACCCAGTGCGTGCGGTCCGTTTGGGAACCCGTTGCGTAGAGTCCGTTTGGGAACCCGTTGCGTGCGGTCTGTTTGGAACCCGTTGCGTGCGGTCTGTTTGGAACCCGTTGCGTGCGGTCTGTTTGGAACCCGTTGCGTGCGGTCCGTTTGGAGCCCGTTGCGTGCGGTCCGTTTGGGAACCCGTTGCGTGCGGTCCGTTTGGAACCCGTTGCGTGCGGTCCGTTTGGAACCCGTTGCATCCGGTCCGTTTGGAACCCATTGCATCCGGTCCGTTTGGGAACCCGTTGCATGCGGTCCGTTTGGAACCCGTTGCGTGCGGTCCGTTTGGGAGCCCGTTGTGTCCGGTCCGTTTGGAGCCTGTTGCGTCCGGTCTGTTTGGAGCCCGTTGCGTCCGGTCTGTTTGGAACCCGTTGCGTGCGGTCTGTTTGGGAACCCGTTGCGTGCGGTCCGTTTGGGAACCCGTTGCGTGCGGTCCGTTTGGGAACCCGTTGCGTGCGGTCCGTTTGGGAACCCGTTGCGGACAGTCTGTTTGGAACCCGTTGCGTGCGGTCTGTTTGGAACCCGTTGCGTGTGGTCCGTTTGGAACCGTGTGTGGTTCTTTGTAGCCTCATCAGCCTTTGCTCTTGTGCACCGCCACTGCCAATAGCTCTTTCTGCCACATGCCTTACAGAATTACTGGAAAACTGGGCATTTTCTTGGTGCATGCAGAGGCCACACCTTGCACGTGTCTGGCTAGGTTGGAGTGTTCCAGTGAGTGCGTCAACAATTGGGGTTGTATTTAGGACCTGTAATCTTCACTGACCTGCGAGGGTCACTTCACACTTACGTCCATCATTGAGTAGCTCTTCAATGCTGTACGTTTTAGGCTTGTCTCGCAGACCTTTCTTGAACTCTTCCAGGGGAGTGGATGTGATCACCAACTCCACAATTCTGTCTGCTAACTCTGCGTTTGAAAAAAATCACAGTACGTCCCCTTGTCTCTGGATCTGCTGACGGAATGGTCTATAGATCCTGTAGGCTGTTCTCGAAATGACATGAACTCTAGTCAATGATTACAAAAGTTTAATCTGATTCTGAACTAGTCTTCCAATGTAGTCCATATCTTTTAGGGTCCTTTAGCTCCTCCGCTGTTAACCCTGACATGTTCAGCCTCTGTAGACCTTCATTCCCTATTGTCATGTGAATTTTTATGTCTTGTTTGTCTGGTTCAAACACACCTAAATTGAGAAACCATAGGTCTGTACGCTGTTTAAACATTTTGAATTTGGACAGTAGGTCAGCTGCATCCCAATTCAAATTGGGGAACTTTGCCAATATCCCTGTGATCTTCCTTCTCCAATAATACCTGGGATGAGTGTCACTGCAGCCGCTTTCGCACGCTTTCCCGAAGCTCCACCCATTATAACCACAACCTTCTCTAGTCCAATCCTGGTCACTCGCCTTTCCCACTGAGATAACCCCGGGCTGGTCCTCTCGGTGCCCTGTCCCACTCACTGAACTGACAGGCTATACGCTGCAATCTCACCACGAGGGACATGTCTGCTCACCAGCTCCTTACTGAACACTCGCTCAGTCACCGTGTCTGCAAAGCTTTCCTGTGACGTCACCATGCTGCGGTTACACTCTCGCTGACCCTGCGATTCCGTTACAGTCTGACCAGAACGTTGAGGGTTGTCTCACACCATGTAGCATGATGTAAACTGTTCACTATGTCGTGGCTGTACTGAATCTCACTGCCACACTGCTTGACCACTGCTGAGCACCATTTTGTGTTTTTATAATGCTAGAAAGGCACCAATCACTCTTAAGGGATTAAGTAAACATGTTGTGGGCTCACTCATTTAGATCAGACACATGAGAACAGATATACATGGAGAGAAAGCTTGAACACAGCAGCAGCAGAGCTGTGTGTGTGTGTGTGTGTGTCCTGCTCAAAATAGCAAAAGTGAAGCTAAGACTGGATTGCATGTTACACATCCCTTCTGGAAATGTCATGCATTATCCCTTAAAGGCATATTGCAACCACTGCTTCCTCAAGAGTCCATCCAATGGATGCAAAAGTTTGCCAAATTTGGTATAAATTTACTGTAGTAATTGACTAGGCCCCAAAAAGACCGGAGCTCAGAGACATCCTGAGGGTGTGGCACACTTCTTACTTCTTGAACCTCACTCCTGGTAAGATGTAACCCATCTTTGTCTGCTCTGTGACCCAAATACTCTACAGAGTTTTTAAACGCTTCACATTTTGTGTTCCTTTTCTCAAACTCCCTGCTTTTCCAACACTGGAGCCCCTTACTCAGCTGGTCATCATGGGTCTGTCTGTTTGGAGCTGAAATAAATCTGTTATCCGAATAACTCTACCCCCTAAATCTCTTTCAAATGTTGGTTCATCACCCCTTGGGAAATTCTAGGGGCTGAGGAAGGTAGACCCATGTGTATATTAATAGTCGACTATCTCTTCGACCTGTCATCTGATTCAAGTTGCAGGTGAGTGTTTGTCCAAAGTAACTTTGAAAAAATCTGGCCTCCTCACAATATTGTGGTATGTTTGGTAAAGAATCGGTTTACAATTGTCTTGTAATCCCCACATATTCTTACACTGCCATCTGACTTTGGGAATATCCCAATTACTCTGTTCAACTTTACAGATAATGTTCCCAGTCTCAAACCTTTTCAGCTCTTGCTCTATCTTCTCCGTTAGAATGTAGGGTACTAGACGAGGCCTGCAATAAACTGGTCTTGTGTTCCTTTGAACCCGTACATTAGTCTTGTACCCTTGAATTGGTTTGCCGGCTACACGAAACACAAGGTGCTTGGCCATCATGTCTGCTTGTGCTGTGAATTTTGATCCAACACAAGGAAACTTGTTCCAATTTAACTTCAGTGTTGTTCATCATCGTTTCCTAACGAGTCTGGTTTCTCAGCACAATGATGGGCAGTTTTGCACATTGCTCTTGTATGTGACTTGGAACTGACACATTTCGCATTTTGGGAAATTTCTCTCCTCTATAACCTTTCAACTCTATGCACGATTGTTCCAACTGATGTTGACTCAGTTATTCATGATACAGTGATTCAGGGATCACACTAACTGACGCACCCATGTCAAGCTCCATCTTTACCGGAACTCCATGCAATGCCGCTTGGACCACAATGCCTTGTGAATTTCCACTGGACATCCTTGAGCCTCAGACCTTATCGACCTCAACCGACCCCTCATCGACCTGGCGCTGTTCAACGGCTGACCCCTCATCGACCTTATGCTGTTCAATAACTGTACACAATGGCTGCCGTTTCCTCTCGCCAGCATTTCCTGTTTACAATCTTCCAAAATTCCTCAGCAGGATCACTCTTCTCAGATCTACAGCACTCTGCCTTCACAAATGGATAATTCTGTGCCCAATATTGGTCTAAGGACCAGTAACAGGACTTTGTGGTGCCTGTGCTACCACTAACTGTTGTCATTAACGCCTTCTGCTCACTCAGTTACAGTTTATTTACTTCAGCGGACGACTGGATGTTGTTAACTCTGGTTTCCCTCCAGTCACATTCCACTAGGCGCATGGACAATGCTGTTTGGCACGTTATGTCAAAAGTTCATCTTGGCCATGTCAGAAAGCTATTGCAAATACGTTCAGTTTTTAAACAGCACAGTTCTATCCCACAATGTTCTCTCTTGAAATTCTCCAACATCACATTGCATGGACAGTTTTTTCAAAGCCAGGATAAATACTCCAATTTCCTCACTGGGTGACTGATTCCTTTCTCCAAACCGATAGCTCTCTGCAATCTCCAATGGCCTGGGACTGTAATGCTGCCCAAGTTACACAAAATGCCTGACAGTCTCTTCTTGTTTAGTGGGATGAGCAACTTCCTGAGTGTTTCAGACACTTCCAGGTTCCGAGAAGATCACCCTTTTCCTTTTTCCCAATGCCTGATTAACAGTCTCATTATTTGGATCTTTAAGCATATTATTAGCATGAAGAACACCTTGAGCTACTCTACATACCCACCGAAAGGCTCTCGGTCAAGGCTGTACTCTCCAGCCACCCAATAGGACCTGTTCATGGGGCCATCTTTGAAAGTCAGTCCACCCATGTGTACAATGTGTACAAACAGCTCTTTTTCTAAGACTGGATTTTTAAGCTTATTTCTCAGCCAAAAACTCCTCAGTTCTTCTGCGGGTTTACTGGAAACTTCTCCAACCCAAATTTGTTCAGCTAGGGGAATCCACAATCCCACCTTGTTGCTGGACTGTGACATCTTGGCAGGGCAGAAACACTGGTACATACACATTGGACAGGATCTTTAGGCCCGCTCGCCGACGCGTAATATGATGCGGGATGAAGTCGGGTGGAACTCCCGACCTCACCCCGCGTCATTTCCATTGTTAGGTTGGCGGGGGCGCAGCCGGATCAGCTGTGCGCCTCCTAACCTGTCAACGGCCTATTGAGGCCATTGACAAAGTCAGTAACCTCATTAATGGACCTGCCCGTCCAAACCTTCAGGTTAGCGGACAGGCCGGGAGCCCTGGCGGGCTTCAGAAAAAGCATCAAACCTCATCCACAGGCGGGGTCAGGGTTTATGAGGGTATTTAAAAATTTAATAAGTATTTGATTTAAAGTGATGGACATGTCCCAACTCATGTGACAGTGTCACACGAGGGGACATGTCAGGGAACTTTTGTTTTTGTACATTTACCATTTTTAAATTTGGCGCCGATCTCCCTGAGGCAACACTTAGCCTCAGGGAGATGAGTGCAGTCTTTCATGCGCATGCGCGAAAGAGCGCACTCTCGGCTGAGGGAATACCCCCCGCCCGCACAGGAAGTGCTTCCAGTCAGATGTCACACTGGGCGGCCTTAATTGGCCTGCCCACCTAAAATGGCAGCGCGCCCCCAATTGGGGACGCTGATCGGAGGCGCACCTGCACGTGCCCGCTTCTACACTTCCCCGCCCCCCTGATGGGGGGAAAATTCTTCCCATAAAGTTCTAGTACCCAACTGCACTGGTTTATTCCAGTTTTGGTATTCGCACGCGCGCATACGCGCACACTCGCACACTCGCACGCGCGCGCACTCGCACGCTAATGGCCACAATGAGGTGCTATTACAAAGGGGGCAACCATTTAGGACTGAGATGAAGAGAAATTACTTCACTCAGGAGGTTGTGAAGTATTGGAATTTTCTATCCCAGAGGGTTCGGGATGCTCGGTTGTTGAGTATATTCAAGACTGAGGTCAATAAATTTATGGACACTATGGGAATAAAAATCAAAGGATGCACATATCGGGTTGGAGACTGGAGATGCTTTCGAAGTTCAGCCATTGTTATACTGAATGGCGGAGCAGCCTGGGTGGATCTTATGGACTATTCCTGCTCCTATTTCTTATGTTCTTACTTTTTAAATCCATGTAAATGAGGGGGTAGTGGCTGTATGGATACAGAATTAGCTCAGTAACAGAGCACAGGATAATGGTGGGTGGCTGTTTTTCAGGCTGGTGGGGGTGGTTTATTGTGGTGTTACTCCAGAGTCAGTTTTAGGTCCATTTCTCTTCTCTTTTCATTTTATGTAAGGCATCGAGACTCAGGTGACAGTTCAAAATGTACATGGGTTACTTGGGTTTAGAAATAGGCAAATAAAATGTAAAAGTGAAGAGATCCCACTCGAACTTTATAAAATCACTGGTTAGGACTCAGCTAGAGATTGGGGAGAATTATGGATTCCAAACTTCAGGAAAGATATAAAAGCTGAAGAAAGGGTCCAGCGGAGACCTGAAATCAAGACCAAAAATGCTGTAAAAGCTCAGCAGCTCGGGCAGTGTCTGTGGAGAGAGAAACTCCTCTTCAGCCATTCGGACTCGAAATGTTAACTCTGCCAGACCTGTTGAGTTTTTCCAGTGTTTTCTGCTTTTATTTCAGTTTTCCAACATCTGCAGGATTTTTATTTTATCTAGAGGAGGTTTCCCAGGATGTTACCGGGAATGAGGGGCTTCAGCTATGAGGAGAAATTGGAAAAGGTCGGACTGTTCTCCTTGGAACAGAGAAGGTCAGGAAGTGACCCAATGAGGTTTTCAAAATGATGAGAGGTTTTGATGGAGAAGATCGAGAAAAACGATTCCCTCTGGTGAGTGGATCAATAACAAGAGATTATAGGTCTCAAATCAATGGAAAAACATCGAGAGATGATACTGGAGAACTCTAATTGGCCAACTTTCAATTGAGACAATGGGCAGGATTCTCTGGTTGTCAGGCAGGCTTGGAGGCCGGGCCTGGGAGCGGCTGTGAGACAGTTTACCGCCACCTTCCATCGGCCCCAGCCGCCATGCCACACGGACTGGCCAATCAATGGCCAGCCGGCGCTAAATGAATGCTGAGGATCTCAGCACTGCCGGGGTGGGGGTGGGAGGAGTGTGAGCACAGAGGTGTGCGCACGTGCAGGGGGAGCACACACACTGAGGCTTCCCAGGGGCAGGGAGCTGAAGAATCATGGACACACAACTAACCATTTTAAAAATGAGAGAGACATGTCCCCACATGTTGCTCAGTCACATGAACAGGGACAGGCTTAAAATGTTGTTTAAAAATTTTTTAAAAAATTACTTCTGGAAACCTCAACCTGCCCGTAGATGAGGTTTTGTAAAAAATGCAAAGGCTACCTGGCCGATTCCCCCACCTGCCAACCGTAAGGTTGGGCGGGCAGCAAAAAATATCAATTACTGACTTGCTTAAGAGCTTTAACAGCCTCTGAGCTGTCATTGGGGCAGCACCAACTCTCACCCCCGCCTGCCAACTGAAAGATTACCCGAGTGCGCAATAACATCGGGACACTCGCCCGACATCAATGCGCCCAATCGGGCCAGGCATGTGCCCACCCGTGGGATGGCAATCCCTGCCCAATGTTTGAGTTAAGGGTAAGGAGGGGGCGGAATTTTTGAAATGTGTTCAGGAGAATTTCCTTGATCAGTATGATCGAGCTAGAAAGGAGGGAATGCTGGGCCTGGGGAATGGAGTGGACCAAGTGTTCCCATTGGGTAAGAGCAATATTGAATCATGAAAGTTTAGATTAGTAATGGACAGGAGCAAGGAACAATCTAATACCCAATCTAGATTGGAAGAGGCTAACTCCAATCGGATGAGAAGGGATCTGGCCAAAACAAAATAGAACCAGAGACTGACGGGAAGAACTGTAATGGAAAAATGGTGATCTTAAGGAGGAGATGCTTCAGGTACAGGATAGGAATATCCCAACAAGAGAAAAACGCAGGGGAACCAAAGCTAAAACTCCTTGGATGTTGTGGGAGATAGAGAATGGGATGACATAAAGAGGGTATATGATGCATGTCCGGTGAATTCTTCAAGTAAGAACCAGGTCAAATACAATAAGTTGAGATGCAAAGTGAAAAGGAAAATGAGACTGGCAAAGAGAGGAAATGAGAATAGGACATTATTTAATGTAAAAGGGAATCCTAAAACCTTCTCCTGGTATCTAAATTGTAGGCTGCTAGTAAGAGGTGTGGTGGCGTTTATGAGGGACAACATTGGTGATATGTGGTTAGAGGCACAGAGAAAAGTTCAAATAGTTAATGAGTACTTTGGTGTTTACTAAGGAAGTGGATGCTGACCAGTAGAAGTGTTGATGGTAGAGATAATGGATGGGGTGAACATCGATAGGCAGGAGGTTCTGGAAAGGCTGGCTCTGCGTAGAGTGGATAAGTACCTGCTCCGGATGGTTTACATCCCAGGTTGCTGAAGGGAATGAAGGTAGTTGTGTTCCTGAGATAGTGGAAGAGCTTGTCATAGTTTTCTAATCTTCCCTAGATACAGGGAGATACCTGAAAAACAACAATAAGGCACCAAACAAAAAATCAAGCACTTGGAGAGATTTGAATTAATTAAGGAGAGTCAGCTCGGATTTGTAAAAGGCCGATTGTGTTTGACTGATCGAATTGAATTTTTTGATGAAGTAACAGAGAAGGTTGATGAAGGGACTGTAGTGGATGTTGTCTATATGGATTTTAAGAAAGCTTTTGACAAAGTACCACATAAAAGGCTGGTTAATAAAACTGAGGCTCATGGAATAGAAGGGTCAGTGTCAGCTTGGATAGAAAACTGGTTTAAGGACAGAAAACAGCGAGTGATGGTAAATGGTTGTCTTTCAGACTGGAGGATGGTAGACAGTGGTGTTCCCCATCGGTCAGTGATAGGAGCGCTGCTTTTATTGATTTATAGAAATGACTTGGATATTGGAATACAGAGTAAAATTTCCAAATTTGCTGATGTTCCCAAACTTGGAGGTGAGGCAAACAGTGAGGATGAAACCAATCAGAACATAGATAGTCTAGCAGAATGGGCAGACAAGTGGCAGATGGAGTTGAATACAGGGAAGTGTGAGGTGATGCATTTTAGCAGAAGGGACAGGCAGAGGCAATATAGGCTGAATGATACAGTTCTAAAGAGTGTGCAGGGACAGTGGGACCTGGGGGTACATGTACATCGATCTTTGAAGGTGACAGGACATATTGAGAGAGTGTTTAGCAAAGGATATGGGATCTTGGGCTTTATCAATAGAGGCATTGAGAACAAAACAGGGACGTTATGCTGAACCTTTTTAAAACTCTGATTATTCCACAGAGCACTGCATCCATTTCCAGTCACCACACTTTAGGAAGGATGTGAGGGCCCTTGAGAGGGTGCAGAGGAGATTTCCCACAATCACAGTAATGTTACATTGCAGCGGGATGCCATTCGGCCCATCGGGTCTGCACCGGCTGTCTGAATGAACAATTCACTCAGTGTCCTTCTCCCACTTTCTCCCTGGGATCCTGTAGACTGTTTCTTTTCAGATAATGGTCTAATTGCCTCCTGAATACCTCAGTTGAACCTCCCTTCACCACAGTGCATTGCAGATCTTTATCAGAATGACCCCAAGGATGAGGGATGTTAGCCAGCAGGTTAGGTTCGAGAAGCTGAAGCTGATCTCTGGGGAGTAAGGGAAATTGAGGAGAGATTTGATATCCTTCTACCCCCTCTGAGGATACAGAACATCTCAGCTACTTTCTACTTCTTGCTCCAAGAGCTTCAGCACACTGTCTAAACCCTTGAGATACTCACTCTCTCACATGCTCAGCCATTGCTCAAGTATCAAAGTATCTTCTATAAGGGGTGCGAACTGTCTTTACGTAGCACTGGACACGTGTGATATTGGGTCCCTGCTGATGTGCGCAGTGACGGGATAGTGGATATTGGGTCCCTTGCTGATGCGCGCGGTGACGGGACAGTGGATATTGGGTCCCTTGCTGATGTGTACAGTGAAGGAACAGTGGTTATTGGGTCCCTTGCTGATGCGGACAGTGAAGGGACAGTGGATATTGGGTCCCTAGCTGATGCGTGCAGTGAAGGGACAGTGGATATTGGGTCTCTTGCTGATGTGTGCAGTGAAGGGACAGTGGATATTGGGTCAATGCTGATGCGGACAGTGAAGGGACAGTGGATATTGGATCCCTTGCTGATGTGTGCAGTGACGGAACAGTGGATGTTGGGTCCCTTGGTGACGTGCGCAGTGAAGGGACAGTGGATATTGGGTCCCTTGCTGATGCGCGCAGTGACGGGACAGTGGATATTGGGTCCCTTGCTGATGCGCGCAGTGACGGGACAGTGGATATTGGGTCCCTTGCTGATGTGTGCAGTGAAGGGACAGTGGATATTGGGTCCCTTGCTGATGCATGCAGTGAAGGGACAGTGGATATTGGGTCCCTTGCTGATGCGCGCAGTGAAGGGACAGTGGATATTGGGTCCCTTGCTGATGCGCGCAGTGAAGGAACAGTGGATATTGGGTCCCTTGCTGATGCGCGCAGTGAATGGACAGTGGATATTGGGTCCTTTGCTGATGTGTGCAGTGACGGGACAGTGGTTATTGGGTCCCTTACTGATGCGCGCAGTGAAGGGACAGTGGATATTGGGTCCTTTGCTGATGTGTGCAGTGACGGGACAGTGGATATTGGGTCCCTTGCTGATGCGCGCAGTGAAGGGACAGTGGATATTGGGTCCCTTGCTGATGCGCGCAGTGATGGGACAGTGGATATTGGGTCCCTTGCTGATGTGTGCAGTGACGGGACAGTGGATATTGGGTCCTTTGCTGATGTGTGCAGTGACGGGACAGTGGTTATTGGGTCCCTTGCTGATGCGCGCAGTGATGGGACAGTCGATATTGGGTCCCTTGCTGATGTGTGCAGTGACCGGACAGTAGTTATTGGGTCCCTTGCTGATGCGTGCAGTGAAGGGACAGTGGATATTGGGACTTTGCTGATGCGCGCAGTGACGCGACAGTGGATATTGGGTCCCTTGCTGATGTGAAGGAACAGTGGACTTAGCACTGATTAGATACAAGAAACAATTAAACAGCCGGCAGCAAGAATTTACTGTGCTGCATTGCAGTGAGCACAGAGACCAATCGCCTGTTGTGACCCTCACACCCTTTTTGGGGGAGGAGGGATGTTAACCAGTTTAATCCCCATTTAGCCTGTCCTCTGACTCCTTTTATGGAGTTCACAAGAGGTGAAGAGCATTCAAAGTTTCTTGACCTATGATCAGATTAGAATAAAGAATGGTGAGCGGATTGTAACGAGGTGAAATGGAAGGCAATTGACATGAGCCTCGGATGCAGCTCCTGATGGATTCGTCACCAGTTCACATCACAGAGTGGCTGGAGTATCCTCTGAGCAGGTTACTTTTGGTGGACGTATCTCAATGATAAATCACTGAAGGAGCAATATCAGTACCTGCTCTCTATAGACTCAACAGCTGAGAGGCTGAAGAGTTTGGGATGATGTTAGTAGATTACTTACTGAGAACAGAAGGAGGCACTGGGCAGGTGAACAGGCCTGAATTTCAAAGGAGGGTGATTCTCACCCTGATAAAACCCTATATGGAGCAGGACTCCACTAAACAGAATTGACATTTCTGGATTAAAGCCTCCAAAAGCAAAACAAGTTAAATGTTGGTTTGGAACAGGAATGAGGTTTATAGCGTCAATCGCATGACTGAGAATTAACTGCTGCTGGGGACATTGTGCTATCTGTTGAAAATTATAATCAAGGCTGCATGTCCTTGGGTGTGAAACTGGGCTGAAAAATTCCAATGATCCCTGTAAGTTTTCTCCCTCCTTTTTTCAAAGTGTTGACTTCGTCACACGGTATGGAGTTCAATGGGTACTTTCCAGTACCTGGTGCAATGATAGTGCCATGACTTAATAAAGCCCGAACTCCAAAGGTCACCCTCCAGTCCCTCACCTAACACATAAGGTCTTGGGTTCAGTGACTATCCATTAGCCTTAAGCACACACTCTTTCCCGAAACTTAAGCACCCACTCCCTACCCCACCTTAAACATTCACTCCCTCCACCACCGACGCGCTGTGGCAGCTGTCATGAAGCTATTAATATACAATATTATTGGAAAGTATTTTTCTTTTAAAATAGAGGTTTAGTATGTGGGTGTGTCTTAATTGGATTAAAACCAGCTAGTCTGGGTGCTTTGATGTGTATTAGTTTTGAGATGTAAACAGAGGTAGAATGAATTTGCATTTTTTAAATAGAGCAATCAAGAAGTGGGGTGAAAACTGACACCTTTCTAGCAGCTACCAAGCAATATGTTTAACTGGTACAATGAATGGGATTTTATTGATAGAGAGGTTTAGTTCAGAGGTTGATGATACAATCCGTGGTGGTAGGTATAACTTCAGTAGTTTTCGGGTGTGCAGAGCAGAGGCAATGTGTGATCATAAGGCAGCTGTAAGCCTCCAACTGGCCCCACAGGAACCAAAGTGAAAAGAACCTCATTTTGAATTTGTAAGGTGAAAATGCTTTGCCCAGTGTCTGGTTAAGTCTATGGGTTGCTGTTGCCTTACTGGAGATTAGTTTGGGAATTTGTTAAAAGTTATGATAGTGGTAATTTGTAGCCATGTGTATATATTTAACTTGTGTAAATTAGTAAAATGTTTCATTTAGTTTAATATAAAACCTCTTGAACTGGTGATCTGATTCCTGAATTTAAAGTTGCATCTCAAACATAACACTTAAAATTATAGGTTATGACAGTTGTTTAAAGTTTCCCTCTGGGATTTTAAAAAATAACTGAGCTTTACCAAACTCCTGTCTGATAACACAGCAGTGTGTGTACCATCTACAAGATGCACTGCAGGAACTCACCAAGGCTCCTTTGACAGCGCCTTCCAAACCCACGGCCACTACCATCTAGAAGGACAAGGGCAGCAGACACATGGGAACACCACCACCTGGAAGTTCCCCTCCAAGTCACTCACCATCCCCATCTTTTTATTATTCTTTCATGGGGTATGGGCTTCACTGGCTGGGCCAGCATTTATTACCCATCCCTAATTGCCCCTTGAGAAGGTGGTGCTGAGCTGCCTCCCTGAACCGCTGCAGTCCATGTGGTGTAGGTACATCCACTGTGCTGTTAGGGAGGGAGTTCCAGGATTTTGACCCAGTGACAGTGAAGGAACGGTGATATATTTCCAAGTCAGGATGTTGGTTGTGGGGATAAATGTGAGGGGTGAGGGTGAGGAGTGTGTGTAAATGCCTGGGAGTGAGTGTGAGTGGCAAAGTGTGAAGGGTGAGTGTGAGGGTCTGGAAGGCAGTGTAAGTGGTGAGGAGTGAGTATGAGGGGTGAGTGAGGGGTGAAGGACGAGTGTGAAGGATGGGAGTAAGCGTCAGAGATGACAGAAGTGAGGGTGAGGGGCTGGTGGTGAGTGTAAGGGCCAAGGGTGAGAGTTGGCTGTGAGGGGTGAGTGGTGAATGTGAGGGTGGGGTTGAGTGTGGGGAGGGTGTGAAGGTGAGGGGTGGGTGTAAGAGGCAAGGGGTGAATGTGAGATCAGAGTGAGTGTGAGGTGGTAAGGGGCAAGGAACAACGATTGAGGGATGAGGGTTGAGTGTGAGGGACAAGGGGTGAGTGTGGGGGGTGACAGCTGGGGCTGAGGGGCTGAGGGGCTGAGGTTGTGATCTCTCACTGGTGCTGGCACAGCTGTCTTTGCTGCAGGTTATAACCCAATTGGCGACCTGTCCTCTGGATGCTACATTTCACTGTCTGTTTCTCAGTTCCGCGGGTGCCTGGATGTGGTTTGTAAGATTGGAGAAGCCTCAGTCAAGCTGAAAACATTCAGCTTGATATTGTGTTCAGTGTGAATATAAGACATAATGAAATCAACAGCAAGATTACAGGAGCCACAGATATTGAAGCTGGAAGGCTCCATTGTCTCTGAGCATGAAGCTGCATCTAGAAAAATAGAACAATCACACTGAGATATTGAAGAGGGAAAAATCGATTATATTAGAAAACAGCAGGCACAAGTTAATATCAAACACAGATTTTACTGGTTAAAAATAGAATAAAGGAAAACAGAAATGATTTAAAAGTTTAAGTAAGGTGAAAGGAGGGAGGCTGACTATAACATTAATTTAAAACTCCTTTAACTGACTGCTTGACATGGGAGTAGAACAGGAGAAGGCTGTAACCAATCTACTACAATCCAGATAGTGTCTTTCACAAGAGAATCCAGGAGTCCATTCGGGAACTGGAATTGCCCTAGAATGTTTGATGGGGACAGTGTAGAGGGAGCTTTACTCTGTATATAACCCCGTGCTGTACCTGTCCTGGGAGTGTTTGATGGGGACAGTGTAGAGGGAGCTTTACTCTGTATCTAACCCCGTGCTGTACCTGTCCTGGGAGTGTTTGATGGGGACAGTGTAGAGGGAGCTTTACTCTGTATATAACCCCGTGCTGTACCTGTCCTGGGAGTGTTTGATGGGGACAGTGTAGAGGGAGCTTTACTCTGTATCTAACCCCGTGCTGTACCTGTCCTGGGAGTGTTTGATGGGGGCGGTGTAGAGGGAGCTTTACTCTGTATCTAACCCCGTGCTGTACCTGTCCTGGGAGTGTTTGATGGGGACAGTGTAGAGGGAGCTTTACTTTGTATCTAACCCCGTGCTGTACCTGCCCTGGGAGTGTTTGATGGGGACAGTGTAGAGGGAGCTTTACTCTGTATCTAACCCCGTGCTGTACCTGTCCTGGGAGTGTTTGATGGGGACAGTGTAGAGGGAGCTTTACTCTGTATCTAACACCGTGCTGTACCTGTCCTGGGAGTGTTTGATGGGGACAGTGTAGAGGGAGCTTTACTCTGTATCTAACCCCGTGCTGTACCTGTCCTGGGAGTGTTTGATGGGGACAGTGTAGAGGGAGCTTTACTCTGTATCTAAGCTGGGCTGTACCTGTCCTGGGAGCGTTTGATGAGGACAGTGTAGAGGGAGCTTTACTCTGTATCTAACCCCGTGCTGTACCTGTCCTGGGAGTGTTTGATGGGGACAGTGTAGAGGGAGCTTTACTCTGTATCTAAGCTGGGCTGTACCTGTCCTGGGAGCGTTTGATGAGGACAGTGTAGAGGGAGCTTTACTCTGTATCTAACCCCGTGCTGTACCTGTCCTGGGAGTGTTTGATGGGGACAGTGTAGAGGGAGCTTTACTCTGTATCTAACCCCGTGCTGTACCTGTCCTGGGAGTGTTTGATGGGGACAGTGTAGAGGCGGTGAGAGGGAGCCAGTGAGGGGGAGACAGAGGTTGAAAGGGACAGATGTTGTGCGAGAGACACTGAGGTAGACAGAGATGCAGTCAGTGAGGGAGAGTTCGAGAGAAAGCAAGACAGTGTGGGAGAAACAGAGTGAAAGAGTGGCAATGAGAGAGAGAAAGAGAAAGATAAAGAGGTAGAGCGGTTTCCTTTGATGTTGAGATGTATCATGGTTATTAGGCACTGGGAGCAAGAGATGCGTCTGGCTAATAGGAGACAATAAAGATTAGTAAAGAAATTATAGTTTCATAAAAGGTAAGGTTTAATTATTCCTAAGTAAACCAGGGCAGATGGAAATACTTCCGGTCTAAATAGAATTGGAGCGAGATCAGGTAGGACTCTCTGAGTACTTTACAGCTTATCTATTTGAAATAACAAGAATGTTTTGACTATCAGGAAGTCCAGTGTTATGGAAAGTTCTGGAAATTAGGCCTGCCCCCTTTCAAAAAACTGAGCCGTTAGACTAATTTTATAAGTTGAAAAACAAGAGGATTCAAAACCTGATTCACACTTTAAATAAAAGCAGAATACTCCAGATGTTGGAAATTTGAAATCAAAGCAGAAAATGCTGGGAATACTCAGCAGGTCTGGCAGTATCTGAGGAGAGAGAATCAGGATTAGTGTCTTAGGTCGATGAGATTTCATCGTGCTTTCCGATGAAAGGTCAGTGATTGTATCATTAACTCTGTTTCTCTCTCTACAGAGGCTGAGGATCTGCTGAACATTTCCAGCATTTTCTGTTGTTATTAACTTTTTAACAAGTCCAGTCTCAACAGCTGCATTTATTGAGTTCCGAGGCAAAGTGATGTCATTCCTCACCATTCCCCTAAATCCCAATACATCCCATCCTAGCCTTTGACACTCCTAATGCTCAGTCTGCAGGCTCCCTGCAGATACCAGTTGGGCAATTCCTTGGGTATCTCTGTTGCAAAGACAGGCCCACTCGGCCCTGACTCCGGGGTTACCCACTGCTCCTGTGGCAGCCTCCCTACTGTGAAATGTAGATGTGGACGATGACCAGGGGACAATGTCTGTCTGAGAGCTTCGGGACTCAGTAACGGGGAAAGGGCGGTATTCCTGAAATTAAAGGTTGGTTGAATCTGCAGAATGCCTGACACTTATGGAACAAATCAGGGGTTAAAACTCTCACCGTTCTCCAATTCTAATAGCTCATCTGAGATCAAAGTCAATTGTACAGCCGAAGGCTTTGTCATTCTTTGGGATTTTTATTGGACAAGCTCTTGTTCTACAACCTGAAGCTGCTAATATCCTACACAATGACACTCCTCATCAACTCCAAAACCATTGGCTTTAAAGTGGCCTTAGTGTCACATTCGATTAGTGAATGGCTCCATTCTCTTGTGCTATTTGACCTGTGTTCAATTCAACTCACATAAAACTCTTACAGCATTGTCTCAGCAGAAAAGAGGACTCAAACTAAGCAGAGGGAACAGTCAAAACTGGGAATTAATATCAATAATCTCAACAATGTCAATACCCCTCTCAAATTCAATAATAGTAATAGTATTTTTAATCTCCTCAGCATCAGTACTCTCCCTCAGCATCAGTACTCTCCCTCAGCATCAGTACTCTCCCTCAGCATCAGTACTCTCCCTCAGCATCAGTACTCTCCCCAATATCATTAATCTCCTTCAGGCTGGCAGCCAACATAAAGGGGAATCCCAAAGTTTTCTATAGGCATATAAACAGTAAAAGGGTGGTAAAAGGAGTAGGGCCGATTACGGACCTAAAAGGGAATTTACACATGGGTGAAGGGGCCATGGCTGAGGTATTAAATGAATACTTTGCTTCCGTCTTTACCAAGGAGGTAGATGCCACCCAGGCCACGGTGACAGACGAGAAAACTCTGTCGCTAGAAGGGTTCAAAATTGATGAGGAGGAAGTGTTGAATAGACTGTCGGTAATTAAAATTGACAAGGCACCGGGACCGGACGAGATGCATCCAAGGATATTGAAGGAAGTGAGAGTAGAAATTGCAGGAGCACTGGCCAGGATCTTTCAGTCTTCCCTGGACTCAGGGGTGGTGCCCGAGGACTGGAGAATTGCAGACATTATGCCCTTGTTCAAAAAAGGTTGTAAGGATAAACCCAGCAATTACAGACCAGTCAGTTTAACTTCAGTGGTGGGGAAGATTCTAGAAACAATTTTTCGGGATACAATTAGTAGTCATATGGAAAAATATGGTTTGATAAGGAAGAGCCAGCATGGATTTCTAAAGGGGAAATTGTGTTTAACTTACTTGCTGGAGTTTTTTGAAGAGGTAACAGAAAAGGTCGATGAGGGTAATGCTGTTGATGTGGTGTACATGGACTTTCAAAAGACATTTAATACAGTGCCACACAACAGACTTGTGAGAAAAGTTATTGCTCATGGAATAAAAGGGACAGTAGCAACGTGGATACAAAATTGGCTGAAAAATAGGGCTCGAAACGTTAATTCTGTCTTTCTCTCCACAGATGCTGTCAGACCTGCTGAGCTTTTCCAGCATTTTCTGTTTTTGTTTCAGATTTCTGGTATCTGCAGTATTTTGCTTTTATCTTAGTGTTGAATTGACTGCCACTTCTCTTCCAGGAATGCCTACCTTGAAGAAGTACTGCTCTCCTATGAGACAGGATTCCCGCTTGTCTCTTTTGCCCTGTTCACCTTCATTGCTTTCCATTTCCCTCCTGGTGTTTACCAAAACTCACTTTCACAGCCGTATTTCCTTCCTCAGTGACTGTCTCTATCCCCAACTTACTCCACGTGGATTCCAACTGAAGTTCCATCCCTCACATTTCAAATCCACCCAGGATTACAGGTATCTCTGGGACATACAACGCTCCTGGAACTGCCATTCTCGTCACATCCTGAGATCCACACTCAGTGTCACACGCCGCTATATGAACACACTTGACCTCTCCCTCCAGCAGAACCGACTCACCCATCTCTATCCCCGGTTTCATTTTATTCTTCGTCTCATCCGATGCCTTAACAAGAAGCTTTGTCTCTTCCTTTCAGGTGTTAAGGAATGCAAGCTCCAACAACTCATTGATACCAACGCCCATCCAGGACCCTCCACCCGTTCCCATCCCTCTGACCCCATCCCATCTTCTAATCCCAGCCTTGGCCGTGTATTCACTATACCCTCTAACCTTCCCCTCTCTGATGCTGAATGTTCTGTACTCAGCAAAGGACTCAGTTTCATACCCTTACGCCCTCACCTCAATGAATTCTGGGCTCAGCACGATGCTGAACTCTTCTTCCGCCGCCTTCGTCTCCGTGTTCAATTCTTTGGGCAGGAGTCCTCCCCCTGTTCAACGGATCCTTTCACCCGCCTCCAGGGTTCTCCCTCCACCTGGATCCCTCCCTCTGGCTTTTTACCTGACCTTGATCATCTCATTGAGAACTGTTGGCGTCTCATTGGCCATCTTAATTTCTCTGCTCCTCTCACCCACTCTAACCTGTCTCCTTCTGAACTTGCCGCACTCCGTTCTCTCAGGTCCAACCCTGACTTTGTCATCAAACCTGCTGACAAGGGTGGTGCTGTTGTTGTCTGGCGCACTGACCTCTACATCGCAGAGGTTGAGTGCCAACTCGCAGACACTTCCTCCTACCTCCCCCTGGACCATGACCCCACCACTGAACATCAAGCCACTGTTTCCAGGATTGTCACTGACCTCATCTCCTCTGGAGGTCTTCCCTCCACAGCTTCCAACCTCAGTCTCCCAACCTCGGACGTCCCGCTTCTACCTCCTACCCAAAATCCACAAACAGGAATGTCCGGGCAGACCGATCGTGTCCACCTGTTCCTGCCCCACGGAACTCATTTCTTCCTATCTTGACTCCCTTCTCTCTCCCCTTGTCCAGTCTTTTCCCACCTACATCCACGATTCCTCTGATACCCTACATCGTATCAACAATTTCCTGTTCCCTGGCCCTAACCACCTCCTCTTCACCATGGACATCCAATCCCTCTACACCTCCATCCCCCACCAGGATGGTCTGAGGGCTCTCCGCTTCTTCCTCGAACAGAGGCCCAAACAATCCCCATCCACCACCACTCCCCTCCGTCTGGCTGAACTTGTTCTCTCACTGAACAATTTCTTCTTAAACTCGTCTCACTTCCTCCAAATTTATTAATTTTGCTTCCAATTTCCATCCCTCCATCATTTTCACGTGCTCCATCTCTGACACTTCTCTTTCCTTCCTTGACCTCTCCTATCTCCATTTCTGGTGATAGACTGTCCACCAATATCCATTACAAGCCTACCGACTCCCACAGCTACCTCGACTACAGCTCCTCACACCCCGCTTCCTGTAAGGACTCCATCCCATTCTCTAAGTTCCTTCGACTCCATCACATCTGTCCCGATGATGCCATTTTCCAAAACGGTTCTTCTGACATGTCTTCCTTCTTCCTTAACCGAGGTTTTCCACCCACGGTGGTTGACAGGGCCCTCAACTGTGTCCGGCCCATCTCCCACGCATCCGCCCTCACACCTTCCTCCTCCTCCCAGAACCATGATAGGGTCCCCCTTGTCCTCACTTATCACCCCACCAGCCTCTGCATTCAAAGGATCATCCTCCACCATTTCTGCCAACTCCAGCATGATGCCACCACCAAACACATCTTCCCTTCACCCCCCCCGGCGGCATTCCACAGGGATCGTTCCCTCCGTGACACCCTGGTCCACTCCTCCATCGCTCCCAACACCTCATCTCCCTCCCACGGCACCTTCCCATACAACCGCAGAAGATGCAACACCTGCCCCTTTACTTCCCCTGTCCTCACCGTCCAAGGGCCCAAACACTCCTTTCAAGTGAAGCAGCATTTCACTTGCACTTCCCTCGGTTTAGTCTACTGCATTTGCTGCTCCCAATGCGGTTTCCTCTACATTGGAGAGACCAAACGCAAACTGGGTGACCGCTTTGCAGAACACCTGCGGTCTGTCCGCAAGCATTACCCAGACCTCCCTGTCGCTTGCCATTTCAACACTCCACCCTGCTCTCATGCCCACATGTCTGTCCTTGGCCTGCTGCATTGTTCCAGTGAAGCTCAACGCAAACTGGAGGAACAGTACCTCATCTTCCGACTAGGCACTTTACAGCCTTCCGGACTTAATATTGAGTTCAACAATTTTAGATCATGAACTCTCTGCTCCATCCCCACCCTCTTTCCGATCCTCCTTATTTCAATATTTATTTTTAAATTTTTATATATATATGTTTTCCCCAACTATTTCTATTATTATTTTTCAAATTCATTTCCATTCATTGTTTCATACCCACCTTTCAGCCTCTTTTGATCCTTGCTCCCACACTGTCCCCTCCCCCCCACCACACCCCCCCCAACGGCCATCTGTCACTGGCTCCTCCTGCTTTCTACTCTTAATGTCACCATTAGCACCTCCTTTAGCCAGTATCACCACCATCAACACCCCTTTGACCTTTTGTCTATGACATCTTTTGCAATCTCTCCTTTGCCTCCACCTATCACTGGCCCTCTATCCAGCTTCATCTATCCCACCCCCCCTTAAACAGCTTATATCTCACCACATCTCTACTTCTCTTTAGTTCTGAAGAAGAGTCATACGGACTCGAAACGTTAACTCTGTCTCCCTCTCCACAGATGCTGTCAGACCTGCTGAGTTTTTCCACCAATTTTTGTTTTTGTTTCAGATTTCCAGCATCTGCAGTATTTTGCTTTTATTAAAAAAGGAAGGTTTGGCTAGAGGAAGGTTTGTAGTGAAGTTCCCCAGGGGTCAGTATTGGGACCCTTGCTTTTCCTGATATATATTAATCATCTAGATCTTGGTGTGCAGGGGACAATTTCAAAGTTTGCGGATGATACGAAGCTTGGGAGCGTTGTGAACTTCGAGGAGGACAGTGTAGAACTTCAAGAGGACATAGACAAGTTAGTGGAGTGGGCAGTTAGGTGGCAGATGAAGTTCAATGTGGAGAAGTGTGAGGTGATGCATTTTGGTAGGAAGAACATGGGCAGACAATATAAAATAAGGGGTGAAATTTTGAAGGGGGTGCAGGAGCAGAAAGACCTGGGTGTGTATGTGCATAGATTGTTGAAGGTGGCAGGACAGGTGGAGAGAGCAGTTAATAAAGCATATAGTATCCTGGGCTTTATTAATAGGGGCATAGAGTACAAGAGCAGGGAGGTTATGCTGAATTTATATAAGACACTTGTTAGACTCCAGCTGGAATATTGTGTACAGTTCTGGGTGCCACATTATAGGAAGGATGTGAACACATTGGAGGGAGAGCAGAAGAGGTTTACAAAAATGGTTCCAGGGATGAGAAACTTCAGCTATGAGGATAGATTGGAGAGGTTGGGACTGTTCTCCTTGGAGAGAAGAAGGCTGAGAGGAGATTTGATAGAAATGTTCAAAATCATGAGGGGACTGGACAGAGTAGACAGGGAGAAGTTGTTCCTGCTCATAAAAGGATCAAGAATGAGAGGGCACAGATTTAAAGTGGTTTGCAAAAGAAGCAAATGTGATGTGAGAAAAAACTTCTAGGGTCTGGAATGCACTGACTGGAAGCGCGGTGGAGGCAGGTTCAATTGAGGCATTCAAAAGGATATTGTTTCTATTCAAATAATCATTTAATGTGCAAGGGTACAGGGAAAATGCAGGGTAATGGCTCTAGGTCATAATGCTTGTTTGGAGAGCAGACAAGATGGCCCGAATGGCCTCCTTCTTTGACGTTAAGATTCTGTGAGTATCAGTAATCTGCCTCAGTGTCACTAACTTTCCCCAGTATCAGTAATTTCTCTCAATATTCACTCATCTCCTCAAAATCTCCTCAATATCTGTACTCTCCTCAACACCACTAATCTCCACCATATCAGTAATCCCCCTCAAAATCAGTATCTCGGTGTATCAGTAATCTCCCTTAGTGTCAGTAATCGCCCCCAGAGTCAGTAGGCTCCTCAATATCAGAAGACTTCTCAATATTAGTAGCCTCTCTAGTGTTAGTAATCTCCCTCAATAATCTCCTTAATATCAGTGATCTCAATATGAACAGCCTCGTCAATGTCACAAAACCCCTCCGCATCAGTAAAGTCCTCAATATCAATTATCTCCCTCAGATTACTGATACAGAGGGAGATTACTGATATGGAGATGCCTACTGGTATTGTGGGAGATTAGTGATATTGAGGAGATTACTGATACTGAGGGAGTTTCCTGTTATTAGGCGGATTATTGATTTTGGGACATTACTGATATTGTGGAGATACTGAAATTGAGGTGCATTACTGATATCTAGGTAGATTATTGATATAAAGGAGATTGTTGATATTGAGGTAGATTGCTGATATTGATGGAGATTGATGATATTGAGGCAGATTGATGATATTGAGGCAGATTGATGATACTGAGGCAGATTGATGATATTGAGGGAGATTATTGAAATTGAGGGAGATTACTGATCTTGAGGGAATTGTTATTGAGGAACCTACTGATATTGAGGGATTTTGTGATATTGCGGAGATTATTGAGACAGGGAGATTACTAATACTGAGGGAGATGATTGATATTGAGGAGATTAGTGACATTGAGGGATTTACATGATGCTGATGGAGATATTGCAGAGATAATTGATATTGCAGAGATTCCTGCTTATTGAGGAGAATATGGATATTGAGTGTATTATTAATACTGAGGGAGATTATTGAAACATGGAAAGGTTAATGATATTGAGGGAGCTAAGTGATACTGAGGGAGATTACGGACATTGAGGAGATTACTGACATTGAGATTACAGATACTGGGGATGATTACTGATATTGAGGAACATTACTAATACTAAGCGAGATTACTGATACACGGGGAGATTACTGATTTTGAGGGCAATTTTCCAAGTTCAGGGAGTTTAATGATACTGAGGATATTAGTGATATTGAGGGAGGTTACTGATATTCTGGAGATTATTGAGATTGGGGCAGATTGCTGATATTAGGAAGGGTGCTGATATTGAGAATATTATTGATATTGAGGGATTTTGCACATGTTGATGGAGATTATTTAAATTGAGGCAGATTACTGACACTGAGGGAAATTATTGATACTGATTGTTACTAATGCTCAGGGAGATACTGGAGGTATATACCGATACTGAGGGAGATTACCGATACTGAGGGAGATTACCGATACTGAGGGAGATTACCGATTGTAGTACTGATGCTCTGGAGATTATTAATGCTGATGAGATTGCTGATAGTGACAGAAATGAGTGACATTGAGTGAGATGAGTAACATTGAGGAGACTATAATATTGAGGCAAATTTCTGATATTGAGGAGAATACTGATATTAGTTTACTGATATTGGGGGAGATTACTGTTATTGAGCGAGATTATAATATTTAGGGAGATTACTGTTATTGGGGGTGATTACTGACATTGAGGGAGATTACTGATACTGAGGGTGTCTACAGATAGATATTGAGGAGTCTATTGGTTTTTAGGAAGATTAGTGGTGCTGAGGGAGATTGCAGGTGCTGAGGGAGATTGCAGGTGCTGAGGGAGATTGCAGGTGCTGAGGGAGATTGCAGGTGCTGAGGGAGATTGCAGGTGCTGAATATCAGTAATCTCCCTTAGTTTTAATAATCTCCAATTTCAGTAATCACCTCAATATCAGTAATCTCCCTTAGTTTTAATAATCTCCACCAATTTCAGTAATCACCTCAATATCAGTAATCTCCCTTAGTTTTAATAATCTCCACCAATTTCAGTAATCTCCCTCAGTATCAGTAATCTCCAATACTGGTAATCTCCCTCAGAATCACTAATCTCTCTCAATATCAGTAGACTCCTCAATATCAGTAATCTCTCTCAATTTAAATAATCTCTCTTAATATCAGTAATCTCCCTCAATATCAGTAATCTCCCTAAGTATCTGTAAAATCCCTCAATATCAATAACCCCCCCAATATCAGTAATCTGCTCCAATATCAATAATCACCTCAATATCGAAAATCTCCCTCATTATCATTAAACCCCCTGAATATCAGTAATCTCCCTCAGTGTCAGCAATCTCCTCAATATCATTAATCCCCGTGTATCAGTAATCTCCCTTAGTATCAGTAACGTCCCTCAGTATCAGTAATACACTCAATATCAGTAATCACCCCCAGTATCAGTAATCTCCTCAATATCAGTAATCACTGCAATCTCAATAATCTCATCAGTATCACTCAGCTCCCTCAATGTCAGCAAACTCCTCAGTATCAGTAATCTCCTTAGTATCAGTCATCTCCCTCAATTTCAGTCATCACCCTCAATATCAGTAATCACCCTCGATATCAGTAATCTCACTCAATCATTAATTTCCTCAATATCAGTAAACTCTTCAATATCAGTAGCCTCCTGCCTCAGCATTAGTAATCTCCATCAAAATCAGTAATCTCCCTTAGTTTCAATAATCTCCATTAATGTCAGTAATCTCCCACGTCACTGATCTCCTCAATATCACCAATCTCCCTCAGTATCACCAATCTCCCTCAGTATCACCAATCTCCCTCAGTATCACCAATCTCCCTCCGTATCAGCAACCTCCCTCCGTATCAGCAACCTCCCTCCGTATCAGCAACCTCCCTCCGCATCAGCAACCTCCCTCCGTATCAGCAACCTCCCTCCGTATCAGCAACCTCGTCATTATCAGTAGACTCCTTAAATTCAATTATCTCCCTCAGTATCAGTAATCTTCCTCAGTTTAAATAATCTCCCTCAGTATCAGTAATCTTCCTCAGTTTAAATAATCTCCCTCAGCATCAGTAATCTTCCTCAGTTTAAATAATCTCCCTCAGTATCAGTAATCTTCCTCAATTTAAATAATCTCCCTCAGTATCAGTAATCTTCCTCAATATCAGTAGACTCCAAATTCAATAATCTCACAGAATCACAGAATGACAGTGCAGAAGAGGCCCTTCGGCCCATCGAGTCTGTACTGACACGTGAGAAACACCTGACCTACCTAACTAATCCCATTTACCAGCACTTGAATGTTATGATGTGCCAAGTGCTCATCCAGGTACTTTTTAAAGGATGTGAGGCAACCCACCTCCACCACCCTCGGTATCAGTAATTTCCCTCAGTATCAGTAATCTCCCTCACTGTCAGTAATCTCCCTCAATTTAAATTATCTCCAATATCAGTAATCCCACAATATCAATAATCTCAATATCAGCAATCTCAATATCCGCAATCTCCTCAATATCAATAATTTCCCTCAGTATCATTACCACCCGGAATATCAGTAATCTGTTTAATATCAGTAATCTCCCTCAATAACACCAATTTCCACATTATCAGTAATCTCCCTCCATATCACATAGCACCCTCAATATCAGTAATCTCCCCATGTATCAATAATCTCCCTTAGTATTATTAATGTCCCTCAGTATCAGTAATACACTCAATATTAGTAACCACCCCAGTAACAGTAATCTCAATATCAGTAATCCATGCAATATCAATAATATCAGTCATCTCCCTCAGTATCAGTAATCTCCCTCAATATCAGTAACCTCCCTCAATATCAGAAAACTCCCTAGTATTAGTAATCTCCCCCAATAATCTCCTCAATATCAGTAACCTCGGTATGAGTAATCTCGTCCATACCAATAATCTTCTCAATAACACAAAATCCCTCAGCATCAGTAAAATCTTTTATCAATTATTTCCCTCAGTATCAGTAATCCCCTGAACATCAGTAATCTCCCTCAATATAATTAATCTCCCTCAGTGTCACTAATGTCCCTCTCTACCTGTAATCTTTTTCAGCATCGTTAATCTTATCAATATCAATAACTTCCCTCAATATTATTAATCTCTCTCAATATCAATAATCTCCCTCAATATTAGTAATCCTCTCAACATCAGTAATCTACCTCAATATCACTAATCTCACTCAGTGTCACTAAAATCCCAGAATATTGCTAATCTCTTCAATATCAATAATTTCTCTCTATATCAGTAATCTCTTCAATATCAGTAATCTCCCTCAATAACACCAACCTCCACATTATCAGTAATCTCCCTCCATATCACATAGCACCCTCAATATCAGTAATCTCCCTGTGTATCAGTAATCTTCCTTAATATTATTAATGTCCCTCAGTATCAGTAATACAATCAATATCAGTAATCTCCTTAATATCAGTAATCTATGCAATATCAGTAATCTCCCTCAGTCCCATTTAGCTCCTCAATATCAGTAACCTCCCTCAATATCAGTAACCTCCCTCAATATCAGTAACCTCCCTAGTATTAGTAATGTCCCCCAATAATCTCCTCAATATCAGCAAACTCGGTATGCGTAATCTCATCAATATCAATAATCTTCTCAATATCACAAAATCCCTCAGTTTCAGTAAAATCCTTGATATCAATTATCTCCCTCAGTATCAGTAATCCCCTCAGTATCAGTAATCCCCTCAGTATCAGTAATCCCCTCAGTATCAGTAATCCCCTCAGTATCAGTAATCCCCTCAGTATCAGTAATCCTCTCAACATCAGTAATCCTCTCAACATAAGTAATCTCTTCAGTATCAATAATCTCCCTCAGTATCACTAATGTCCCTCCCTAGCTGTAATCTCGCTCAATAATCTCCCTCAGTATCATTTAGTTATCTCAATATCATTAATCTCCTCAATCTCAACAATCTCTCTCAGTATCAGTAATCTCCCTCAATATCACTAATACACTCAATATCAGTAATCTCCCTCAATATCAATAATCTCCTTCAGTATCACTAACACCCGAGAGTATAACTAATCTCTTCAATATCAGTAATCGGTGCCAATATAATAATCTCCCTGAATATCAGTTACCTCCTCAGTATCAGCAACCTCCCACAATATCAGTATTCTCTTCAATATCAATAATCTCCCTCAACAGCAGTAATCTGCCTCAATATCAGTGATCTCCTCAGTATCACCAATACCCCTCTCTATCTGCAACCTGGCTCGGTATCATTAATCGCATCAATATCAGTAATCTCCCTCAATATCTTTAATCTCCCTCAACATCAGTAATTTCTCTTCATATCAGTAACCTGCCTCAACATCAATAATATCCCTCAATATCAGTAATCTAACTCAATATTGGTAATCTCCCTTAGTTTCAGTAATCTCCTCAATATCAATAATCTCTCTCAGTATCAATACACACCCTGAATATCATCAATCTCCTCAATATCCATAATCTGCATCAATATAATAATCTCCCTGAATATCACTAACCCATTCAATATCAATAATCTCCTTCAATATCAGTAAATTCTCCTCAAGATTAGTAATCTCTCACGCTCTCAGTAATCTCACTCAGTATCCATAATCTCCCTCGGAATCAGCAATCCCCCCTCAATATTAGTAATTTCCCTTAGTTTCAATAAACTCCAGCAATATCAGTTATCTCTCTCAATACCAGTAAACTCCCTTCATATAAGTAATCTCCGTCAATATCTATAATTACATTTTTATCAGTAATCTGCCTCAATATTAATAATCTTACTCAATATCACTAATCTCCTCAATATCAGTAATCCCCAGAATATCAGTACTCTCTCTGAATATTAGTATTCTTCTGCAATATCAATAATCTCTCCTATCAATAATCTCCCTCAATATCAGTAAACTCCTCAATATCAGTAATCTCCTCAGTACCAGTATTCTCCATCAGTATCATAATCTCACTCAATATTAGTTCACTGTCTCAATATCACTAATCTCCTCCATATCAGTAATCTCTCTCCTTATCAGTAGCCTTCCTCAATATCGGTAACCTCCCCCAAAATCAACAGTCACACTCAATATTTGTAATACCTCAATCAATATCAGTAATCACCTCAGTATCAACAATCACCCTCAATATCTGTAATCAACTCAATATCAGTAATTGCCCTCTGTATCAGTTATCTCCATGACACCAGTAATCTTCTCAATATAAATTATCTCCCTCAACCTCAGTAATCTCTTCAATATCAATAATCCCCCTCCGTATCAGCAATCTCCCTCAATATCAGTAATATTCTCAGTACCTGTAATCTTGCTCAATGTCTGTAATTTGCTCAGTATCCTTAATCTCCTCAATATAATTAAGCCCCCTCAATATCATTAATTTCTCCCAATATCATTAATCTCTCCCAATATCAGTAATCTGCCTCAATATCAGTAATCTGCCTCAATATCAGTAATCTGCCTCAATATCAATAATCTCCCTCAATATCAGAAATCCCCATAACATCAGTAATCTTCCCAAGTCTCAGGAGACTCTCCAGTATCAGTAATCTCCCTCAGTTTCATAATCTCACTCAATATCACAACTCCTCAATATCATTAATTCCCGAATATCAATACTCTCACTGAATATCAGTATTCTTCTGCAATATCAATAATCTCCTCAATATCAATAAACACCCACAGTATCAATAAACTCACTCAATATCATTAATCTCCCTCAATAACAGTAAACTCTCTCAATAACAGTAAACTCTCTCAGTATCAGTAATCTCCCTCAGTATCAGTAATCTCCCTCAGTATCAGTAATTTCCCTCAATTGCGATAATCTCATCAATATCACAAATCTCCCTCAGCATCAGTAATCTCAATATCAGTAATCACTTTAATATCAATAAAATTACTCAGGATCAGTAATCTGCCTCCAAATCAGTAATATCCTCAGTATCATCAATTTCCCTCACTGTCTGTAATCTCATTCAGTATCAGTAATCTCCTCTATCAGTAATCTCCTCGATATCAGTAATCTCCTCGATATCAGTAATCTCCTCGATATCAGTAATCTCCCTACATATCAGCAATCTTCCTCAATATCAATAATTTCCATCAATATCATTAATCTCCCTTAGTTTCAATAAACTTCGGCAATGTCAGTTAGCTCTCACAATGTCACGAAACTCTCTATGTATCAGTAACCTTCCTCAATATCAATAATACCATCATTATCAGTAATCTGCCTCAATATCAGTAATTTCACTCAATGTCACCAATCTCCTCAATATCGGTAGTCCTCTGAATATCAGTAGTCTCCCTGAATATCAGTATTCTTCCGCAATATCTGCAATCCCCTCAATATCAGTAATCTCCATCAGTGTCATTAATCTCCTCCATATCACTAACCTCCCTCAATATCGTTAGCCTCCACAATATCAGTAATCTCATCATTATCAGTAATCTGCCTCAATATCAATAATCTCACTCAATATCACATATCTCACTCAGTATCAGTAATTTCCCTCAGTATAAGGAATCAGCCTCAATATCATTAATCCCCCTCAGTGTCTGCAATATCTCTGTCTGCAATTTCGCTCAATATCAGTAATCTCCATCAATTGCAATAATCTCATCAGTAATCTGATCAATAACAATAATCTCAAAATAATAAATCTCCCTCAGTATCAGGAAACTCCACAATATCAGTCATCTCCCTCAGTATCACTAACCTCCCTCACCATCTGTAATCTCGTTCAGTATCATTAATCTCCTCAATATCAATAATTTCTCTCAGTATCAGTAATCTTCATCAATATCAGTAACCACCCTCAATATCAGTTATCTGCCTCTGTATCACTAACCTCCCTCACTGTCTGTAATCTCCTTCAATATCAATAATCTCTTCATTATCAGTAATCTGCCTCAATATAAAAAAAGCTCATTCAATATCACTAATCTCCTCAATATCAGTAATTCCCCGAATATCAGTACTCTCCCTGAATATCAGTATTCTTCCGCAATATCTGCAATCCCCTCAATATCAGTAATCTCCCTCAGTATCATTATTCTCATTATCGCTAATCTTCCTCAATACTTGTAGGATTCTCAATATTAGTAATTTCCTCAATATCAGTAATCTCCTTCAACATCAGTAATATCTTCAATATCAATAATTTCAATTTGTATCAATCATCTGCCTCAATAGCAGAAATCTCTTCAATATTTGTAATCTTGCTCAGTATCCTTAATCTCCTCAATATCAGTAATCTCCCTCAAAATCAGTAATCTGCCTCAATATTATTAGCCTCCACAATATCAGTAATCTCTCTCAGTATCAATAGTCTCCTCAATATCACTAATCTCCTCAGTATCAACAATCCTCCTCAATATCAGTAATTGCCCTCAATATCAGTAATCTAAAACAATATTAGTAACCTCCTCAATATCAGTTATCTCCCTCAACATCAATAATCTCCCTCAGTATCAGTGAGCTCACCAGCATCAGTAATCTTCCGCAGTAACATAGGTCCCACAATATCAGTTAAATCCCTCGATATCAGTTCACTGCCTTAATATCAGTTCACTTCCTCAGTATCTGTAATCTCCCTCAATACCAATAGAACCCTCAATGTCAGCAAATCTTCAATATCAGTAATCTCATTAATATCAATAATCTCCTCATTATCACAAATCTCCCTCAGTATCAATTAGCTCAATATCAGTAATATCCCTCAATATCAGTCATCTCTCTCAATATCAGGAATATCTCTCTGAATCAGTAATCTCCCTCAATATCAACAGCCTCCTCAATATCAGCAATCTCCTTCAATATCAGTTACCTCCCTCAATATCAACAATATCATCATTATCAGTAATCTCTTCAATATCAGTTTTCTTGTTAATATCAATAATCTCCCTAAAATCTCATTCAACATCTGTAATATCTTCAATATCAATAATCTCCCTCCATATCTGTAATCTCCTTCAATATCTGTAATCTCCTCACTATCATTAGCCTTCACAATATCAGTAATCTCCCTCAGCATCTATAATCTCCCTCAATATCAGTAATCTTCTTCAATATCTGTAATCTCCCTCTCTATCTTTATTCTTGCTCAGAATGAGTAATCTTCCTCATTATCTGTAATCTCCCTGAATTGCAATAATCTCATCAATATCAGTAATCTCACCAATGACAACCTACTCAATTCCAGAAATCTCCCTCAGTATCAGGAAACTCCACAATATCAGTTACCTCCCTCACTGTCTGTAACCTTATCATTAACCTCCTCAATATCAGTAATCTCCAATAATATAAGTAATCTCCTCAATATCAGTAATCTCCCTTGGTAACATAATCCCCCTCAATATCAGTTCACTCCCTCAGTATCAGTTCACTCCCTCAGTATGAGTTCACTCCCTCAGTATCAGTTCACTCCCTCAGTATCAGTTCACTCCCTCAGTATCAGTAATCTCTTCAATATCACTAACCTCCCTCAATACCAGTGGAATCCTCAATATCAGTGATATCCATCAGTATCAACAATCTCCCTCAATGTCAACAACCTCATCATTATCAGGAATCTCCTCAATATCTGTAATCCCCCGAATGTCCCGACTCTCTCTGAATTTCAGTGTTCCGCAATATCTGCAATCCCCTAAATATCAGTAATCTACTTCAGTATCAGTAATCTCCCCAATATCACTAATCTCCCTCAATACCAGTAGAATCTTCAGTATCAGTAATCTCCTCAATATCAGTATTCTCGTTAATGTCAATAATATCCCTCAAACTTCCCTCAACATCGGTAATATCTTCAATATCAATAATCCCCCTCCATATCAGCAATCCCTTCAGTGTCTGTAATCTCACTCAGTATCCTTTAATCTCCTCAATATCAGTAATCTCCTCAGTATCCTTTAATCTCCTCAATATCAGTAATCTCCCTCAATAGCAGTAATCTCCCTCAATAGCAGTAATATCCCTCAATATCAGTAATCTCGTCAATATAAGTAATCTCCCTCAATATCAGTAATCTCCTCAATATCATTAGCCTCCACAATATCAGTAATCTCCATCAGTATCAATAATCTCCTCAATGTAAGGTAATCTCCCTCAATATCAGTAATCTCCACAATATCATTAGCCTCCACAATATCAGTAATCTCCTCAATATCAGTAATCTCCCTCAATATCAGTAATCTCCCTCAATATCAGTAATCTCCCTCAATATCAGTAATCTCCCTCAATATCAGTAATCTCCTCAATATCAGTAATCTCCCTCAATATCAGTAATCTCCCTCAATATCAGTAATCTCCCTCAGTATCAATAATCTCCCTCAGTATCTATAATCTCCTCAATATAAGTAATCTCCTTAGTATCAGCAATCTCCCTCAGTATCACTAATCTCCAACAATATCAGTAATCTTCTCAATATCAGCAGCCTCCTCAAAATCAGTAATCTCCATCAATGTCGGTAACCCCCTAAGTATCAGCAACTTCCCTCAATATCAATAATCTCCTCAATGAGTAATCTGCCTCAATATCAGCAACTGCCTGCAGAATCGTTAATCTCCCTCAATATCATTAATCTCCTCAATAGCAGCAGCCTCCTCAATATCAGTAATCTCCCTCAGCATCAGTAATCTGCTTATATCAGTAATCACCATCGGTATCAATAATCTCCCTCATTATCAGTAATCTCAAAAATATCAGTTACCTCCTCATTATCAATAGTCCCCCTCAGCATCTATAATCTCCCTCAATATAAGCAATCCCCTTCACATCAGCAACCTCCCTCAGTATCAGTAGACTCCCCAGAATCAGTAATCTCCCTCAATATTAGTTCACTCCCTCAATACCTGTAATATTCTCAATATCTGCAATCTTCTCAATATCTGTAATCTCCTCAATGTCACTAATCTCCCTCAATACCAGTGGAATCCTCAATATCAGTGAATCATCAATATCAGTAATATCAATGGTCTCCTCATTATCACAAATCACCCTCAGTATCAATTATCTCCACAATATCAGTGTTATCCATCAGTATCGGTAATTACCTCTATCAACAATCTCTCAATATCAGTAATCTCCCTCAATATCAATAATCTCCCTCAATATCAATAATCTCCCTCAATATCAGTAATCTCCCTCAATATCAGTAATCTCCCTCAATATCAGTAATCTCCCTCAATATCAGTAATCTCCCTCGATATCAGTAATCTCCCTCGATATCAGTAATCTCCCTCAATATCAGTAATCTCTCTCAATATCAGTAATCTCCCTCAATATCATTAATCTCCTCCATATCAGCAGCCTCCTCAATATCAGTAATCTCCCTCAGTATCAGTAATCTCCATCAATATCAGTGACCTCCCCCAATATCAATAATCTCATCATTATCAGGAATCACCTCAATATCAGTAATCTCCTCAATATCGTTAGCCTCCACAATATCATTAATCTCCATCAGTATCAATAATCTCTTCAATATCATGAATCTCCTCAGTATCAGTAATCTCATCATATCAGTAACACCATCTGTATCAATAATCTCCTTCAATATCAGTTCACTCTCTCAATATTAATAATCTCCTCAAAATATCAATATCCTCACTCCATGTCAGTAATCACCCCCAATGTCTGTAATCACCTCAATATCAGAAATCTCCCTCAGTACCAATAATCTCCTTCAATACCAGTAGAATCCTCAATGTCAGTAATCTCATTAATATCACTAACTTCCTTAATATCACTAACCTCCTTAATATCACTAATCTCCTTCAGTATCAACAATCTCCCTCAGTATCAACAATCTCCCTCAGTAACAGTCATCTGTTCATATCAGTAATCACAATTGCTATCAATAATCTCCCTCAATATCACCAAGCTCCTCAACATAATTAACCTCCCTCGGTATCAGTAGACTCTCTAGAATCAGTAATCTCCCTCAGTATCATAATCTCCCTCAGTATCATAACCTCCCACATATCAGCTCATTCCCTCCATATTTCATCTCCCTTAATATCCGTAATCTTCTCAAAATATCAATACCCTCGCTCAATATCAGTAATCCCCTTAATATCTGTATTCCCTCAATACCAGTAATGTCCCTCAGTATCAGTAATCTGCTCAATATCAACAATCTCCCTCGACAGCAGTAATCACTTCAATAACAATTTCCCTCTGCATGAGTAATTTGCCTCAATCCAAGTAATCTCTTCAGTATCTGTAATCTCGCTCAGTATCCTTAATCTCCCTCAATATCAATAACATCCCACAGTATCAGTAACCTCCTCAATATCACTAATCTCCCTCAATACCAGTAGAATCCTCAATATCAGTAATTTCCTCAATATCAGTATTCTCTTTAATATCAATAATCTTGCTGAGTACCAGTTATCTGCTCAATATCAATAATCTTCCTCCATATAAATAATCTGCCTCAATATCATTAGCCTCCACAATATCAATAATTTCCATCAGTATCAATAACCTCAATATAAGTAGTCTCCTCAATATCAATAATCTCCCTCAGTATCAGTAATCTCATATCAGTAATCAACATTGGTATCAATAACCTCCTTCAATATTAGTTATCTCAACAATATCAGTAATTCCCCTCAGCATCAGTAACATTCCTCAATATCAGCAATCTTCTAAATATCAGAAATCTCCCTTAGTATCAGTAGACTCCCCTGAATCTGTAATATCCCTCAGTATCATCAGTAATCTCCCTCAGTATTAATAATCCCTCTCAATATCAGTAACCTCCTCAATGCCAGTAATCACTCTCAGTATCAGTTAGCTCTCTCAACATCAGGAAACTCATTATGTATCAGTAGTCTCCCTCAATATCAATAATTTCATTATTATCAGTTATCTGCCTCAACATCAATAACCTCACTCAATATCACAAATCTCCCTTAGTATCAATAATCCCCCCTCGGTGTCTGTAATCCCCCCTCGGTGTCTGTAATTTCAATATAACAAATCTCCCTCAGTATCAGGAAAATCCACATCAGTTATATCCCTCAGTATCAGTAATCTCTCTCACTGTCTGTAATCTCGCTCATCATAATTAATCTCCCCAGTATCATCAATCTCCCTCAGTATCAGGAATCTCCCTTAGTATCAGCATTCTTCCTCAACAATCTCCCTCAATATCAATAATCTCCCTCAATATCAATAATCTCCCTCAATATCAATAATCTCCCTCAATATCAATAATTTCCTTCAATATCAATAATCTCCCTCAATATCAATAATCTCATCATTATCAGTAATCTGCCTCAATATCAAAAAACTCATTTAATGTCACTAATCTCCTCAATATCAGTAATCCCCCAAATATCAGTACTCTCCCTGAACATCAGTATTCTTCCACAATATCTGCAATCCCCTCAATATCAGTAATCTCTATCAGTGTCATTAACCTGCTCAATATCACTAATCTCCCTCAATATCAACAATCTCCCTCAATATCAGTAATCTCCCTCAGCATCAATAACTCCTCAACATGACTAATCTCCCTCAGTATCAACAATCTTACTCAATATCAGTAAACCCCCTCAGTATCAGTAACCTGGTTATATCAGTAATCACCATTGGTATCAGTAACCTCCCTCAGTGTCAGTAGATGCCCCAGAATCAGTAATCTCCCTCAGTAAAATAATCTCCCTCAATATCAGTTCATTCCCTGAATATCAGTTCACACCCTCGATATCAGTAATCTTCTCAATATCAGTAATCTCCTTCAATATCAGTAATCTCCTCTATTTCAGTAATCTCGTTAATATCAATAATCTCCCCAATATCATCAATCTCCCTCAGTATCAGTAATCTCAACATCAGTAATGTCCCTCAATATTAATAATCTACATCAATATCAGTAATCTCCATTAATATCAGTAATCTCCCTTAGTTTCAATAAACTCCAGCAATACCAGTTATCTCTCTCAACATCAGTAAACTCCCTATGTATCAGTAACCTCCCTCAATATCAATAATGTCATTATTTTCAGTAATCTGCCTCAATATCAATAATCTTACTCAATGTCACTAATATCCTCAATATCAGTAATCCCCCGAATATCAATATTCTCCCTGAATATCAGTAGACTCCTCAATATCACTAATCTCCCACAATATGATTACACTCCTCAATAACTGCAATGTCCTCAATATCAGTCATCTCATTAATATCAATAATCTCCTCAATATCACAAATCTCCCTCAGTACCAGTAATATCTTCAATATCAGTAATCTCCCTCCGTATCAGTAATCTCCCTCCGTATCAGTAATCTCCCTCCGTATCAGTAATCTCCCTCCGTATCGGTAATCTCCCTCCGTATCGGTAATGTCCCTCCGTATCGGTAATCTCCCTCCGTATCGGTAATGTCCCTCCGTATCGGTAATCTCCCTCCGTATCGGTAATGTCCCTCCATATCGGTAATGTCCACAATATCAGTACCCTCCTCAGCATCAAAAATATTCCTCAATATAAGGAATCTCAACATCAGGAACCTCCCTCAGCATCTGTAGACTCCGCAGTAACAGTTACTGTTGCAACATCATATCTCCCTCAATATCAGTTCACTCCTTCAATACCAGTAATCTCCTGTAGTATCAGGAACCTCCCTCAATATCTGTAATCTCACTCAGTATCATTTAATCTCCTTAAAATCATGAATCTCCCTCAGTATCAGTAATCTTCTCAATATATCAGTAATGTCCCTCAGTATTAATAATCTCCTTCAATATCAGAAATCTCCCTTAGTTTCAATAAACTCCAGCAATATCAGTTACCTTTCACTGTATCAGTAAACTCCTCGTGCATCAGTAACTTTCCTCAATCAATAATCTGCCTAATTACTGATAATCGCCCCCGGTGTCAGTAATCTCCCTCCGTGTCAGTAATCTCCCTCCGTGTCAGTAATCTCCCTCCGTGTCAGTAATCTCCCTCCGTGTCAGTAATCTCCCTCCGTGTCAGTAATCGCCCCCGGTGTCAGTAATCGCCCCCGGTGTCAGTAATCGCCCCCGGTGTCAGTAATCGCCCCCGGTGTCAGTAATCGCCCCCGGTGTCAACCGCTCAATATCATTAAGATCCCCCTAGTCTCAGTAATCTGCCTCCATATCAGCAATCTCTTAAATATCAGCAATCTCTTAAATATCAGCAATCTCTTAAATATCAGCAATCTCCTCAATATTATTAGCCTCATCGATATTAATAATATACTTCAGTATCAATAATATCCTCAATATCAGTAACCTCCCTCAATATCAGTAACCTCCCTCAATATCAGTAACCTCCCTCAATATCGGTAATCTCCCTCAATATCAGTAATCTCTCTCAATATCAGTAATCTCCGTATCAATAATTTCCTCAATATAAATAATCTCCATCAGCATCAGTAAACTCACTCAATATCAGTAATCTCCCTCAATATCAGTAAACCAGCTCAGCATCAAAAATCTCCAATATCAGCAATCTCCTCAACATCATTAATCACCCTCCGTATTAGTAGTCTCCCCAGTATCAGTAATCTCCCTCAATATCTGTTCACTGACTTAACATCAGTGATCTCCCAAAGTATCAGTAATCTTCCTCAGTATCAGTTATCTCCTCGATATCAATAATCCCTCTCAACATCAGTAATCTCTTTATTACCTGTAATCTCCCTCAGAACCAGTGATCTCCCTCAGTATCAGTTATCTCCTCAATATCAATAATCCCTCTCAACATCAGTAATCTCTTTATTATCTGTAATCACTGATACTGAGGAGGTCTCCCTCAATATCAGTTATCTCCTCAATATCAATAATCTCCCTAAATATCATTAATCACCCTCAATATTAGTAATCACCTCAGAACCAGTAATCTCCCTCAGTATCAGTAGTCTCCCTAGTATTAGTTATCCCCTCAATATCAGAAATCTTTATCTCCCTCAATATCAGTTATCTCCTCGCTATCAGTAATCGTCTCAATATCAATAGCCTCCCTCAATATCAGTACCCTCCTCGGTATCCCTAATCTCTTCAGTAATCTTGTTAATATCAATAATCTCATCAATATCACAAATCTCCCTCAATATCAATAATCTCCTCAATATCAGTGATCTCCCTCTGTATAAATTATCTCCTCAATATCATTAAAGCTCCCAGTCTTGGTAATCTGCCTCAATAACAGTAATATCTTCAGTATCCCTTAATCTCACTCAATATCAGTAATCTGCCTCAATGTGAATAAACTCCCTCTCTATCTGTCATCTTGCTCAGTATTGTGAACCTCCTCAATATCAGTAATCTCCTCAATATCATTAGCCTCCTCAATATCAGTAATCACTCTCTGTCAGTTGTCTAGTCAATACAATTAACCTCCTCAATATCACTAATCTCCTCAATATCACTAATCTCCTCATTATCAACAATCTCCCTCAATATCAGTAATCCCCCTCAGTAACAGTAATCTGCTCAATATCAGTAATCACCATCAGTAGCAATAATCACCCTCAAAATCAGTAATCTCCACAATATCATTAATCTCCCTCAGGATAAATAGACTCGCCACTATCTGTAATCTCCCTCAGCATATTAATCTCCCTCAATATCAGTAATCTGTCTCAATATCGATAATCACCTCAATATCAATAATCTCCCTCAGTATCAATAAACTCACTCAATATCAAGTAATCTCCCTCAGTATCAATAAACTCCCTGAATATCACTAATCTCCTCATTATCACAAAACTCATCAATATCTGTAATCTCCTCAATATCACCCTCAGAATCATGAATCTCGATCACTATCAGTAGTCTTCTCGGTATTAGTAATATCCTCAGTATCAACAATCTCCCTCAGTATCAGCAATCTCCCTCAGTATCAGCAATCTCAATATCAGTAAATTTTGCAATATCAATAATTCCCCGCAGTATCAGTACACTCCTCAGTATCAGTAAACTCATTATCACCTATCTCCTTCAACATAAGTAACCTCCCACAATATTGGTAATCTCCTCAATATCACTAATCTCCCTCAGTATCAGTAGTCTCCTCAATATCTGTAATCTCCCTCAATATCTGTAATCTCCCTCAATATCTGTAATCTCCCTCAATATAAATCATCTCCCTCAATATAAATCATCTCCCTCAATATCAGTAATCTCTCTCAATATCATTAATCTCCTCAATATCAATATTCTCCCGCATATAGCTAATCTCCCTCAGTATTACTAGTCTCCCTCAATGTCAGTAATCTCCTCAATATCAGTAATCTCCCTGAGTATCAGTAATCCCCCACAGTATCAGTACTGATACTGTGGGAGGTTACTGATACTGTGGTGGGTTACTGATACTGTGGGGGGTTACTGATACTGTGGGGGGTTACTGATACTGTGGGGGGTTACTGATACTGTGGGAGGTTACTGATACTGTGGGGGGTTACTGATACTGTGGGGGGTTACTGATACTGTGGGAGGTTACTGATACTGTGGGGGGTTACTGATACTGTGGGGGGTTACTGATACTGTGGGGGGTTACTGATACTGTGGGAGGTTACTGATACTGTGGGGGGTTACTGATACTGTGGGGGGTTACTGATACTGTGGGGGGTTACTGATACTGTGGGAGGTTACTGATACTGTGGGGGGTTACTGATACTGTGGGAGGTTACTGATACTGTGGGGGGTTACTGATACTGTGGGGGGTTACTGATACTGTGGGAGGTTACTGATACTGTGGGAGGGTATCTCCCTCAGTATCATTAATCTCCCTCAATATCATTAATCTCCCTCAATATCATTAATCTCCCTCAAAATCATTAATCTCCCTCAAAATCATTAATCATCTCACTGAGGAAGTTCTGAGGAACAAAGGTACCTTGGCGTGTGTGTCCATAGATCTCTGAAGGCGGAGGGGCATGTTAGTGGGGTGGTGAAAAAGGCATATGGGACACTTGCCTTTATCAATTGAGGCATAGATTACAAAAGTAGGGAGGTCATGTTGGAGTTGTATAGAACCTTGTGAGGCCACAGCTGGAGTACTGTGTGCAGTTCTGGTCGCCACATTATAGGAAGGATGTGATTGCACTGGAGGGGGTGCAGAGGAGATTCACCAGGATGTTGCCTGGGATGAAACATTTAAGTTATGAAGAGAGGTTGGATAGACTTGGGTTGTTTTCGTTGGAGCAGAGAAGACTGAGGGGCGACCTGATCGAGGTGTACAAGATTATGAGGGGCAAGGACAGGGTGGATAGGGAGCAGCTGTTCCCCTTAATTGAAGGGTCAGTCACAAGGGGACATAAGTTCAAGGTGAGAGGCAGGAGGTTTAGGGGGGATGTGAGGAAAAACCTTTTTACCCAGAGGGTGGTGACGGTCTGGAATGCGTTGCCTGGGAGGGTGGTGGAGGCGGGTTGCCTCACATCCTTTAAAAAGTACCTGGATGAGCACTTGGCACGTCATAACATTCAAGGCTGTGGGCCAAGTGCTGGTAAATGGGATTAGGTAGGTAGGTCAGGTGTTTCTCACGTGTTGGTGCAGACTCGATGGGCCGAAGGGCCTCTTCTGCACTGTGTGATTCTGTGAATATCAGTAATCACCTCAATATCAGTGGCCTCCTCAATATCAGTAATTTTCCTTAGTATCAGTAATCTCCCTCAGTGTCAATAAAATCCATCTATACCTGTATTCTCCCTCAATATCAATAACCTCCTCCATATAAGTAATCTGCTTGAATATCATTGATCTCATTCAATAACATGAATCTCCTCAATTACAGTAATCCCCCCTCAATGTCAGTAATCTCAAACCACCCACAGAATCATGAATTCCACTCGTCATCAGTAGACTTCTCAGAACAAAAAATAAAAAAATACCTGGAAAAACTCAGCAGGTCTGGCAGTGTCTGCGGAGAAGAGCACAGTTAACGTTTCGAGTCCTCATGACCCTTCAACAGAACTAAGTAAAAATAGGAGAGGGGTGAAATATAAGCTGGTTTAAGGGAGGGGGGTGTTGGTTGTAGGGACAAGCAAGCAGTGATAGGAGTAGATAATCAAAAGATGTCACAGACAAAGGAACAAAGAGGTGTTGAAGGTGGTGAAATTGTCTAAGAGAATGTGCTAATTAAGAATGGATGGCAGGATACTCAAGGTACAGCTCTAGTGGGGGTGGGGTGGAAAGACTGACAGGGTATTACAGGTATAGATTTAAAAATAATGGAAGTAGGTGGGAAAAGAAAAATCTATATAAATTATTGGAAAAAACAAAAGGGAGGGGGAAGAAACGGAAAGGGGGTGGGGATGGAGGAGCGAGTTCATGATCTAAAATTGTTGAACTCAATATTCAGTCTGGAAGGCTGTAAAGTGCCTAGTCGGGAGATGAGGTGCTGTTCCTCCAGTTTGCGTTGAGCTTCACTGGAACAATGCAGCAGGCCAAGGATGGTCATGTGGGCATGAGAGCAGGGTGGAGTGTTAAAATGGCAAGCGACAGGGAGGTCTGGGTAATGCTTGCGAACAGACCGAAGGTGTTCTGCAAAGCGGTCACCCAGTCTGCGTTTGGTCTCTCCAATGTAGAGGAAACTGCATTGGAAGCAGCGAATGCAGTAGACTAAGTTGAAGGAAATGCAAGTGAAATGCTGCTTCACTTGAAAGGAATGTTTGGGCCCTTGGATGATGAGGAGAGAGGAAGTGAAGGGGCAGGTGTTGCATATCTTGCGTTCGCTGGGGAGGGGGTTGAGGAGTAGGGGGTGATGGAGGAGTGGACCAGGGTGTCACGGAGGGAATGATCCCTATGGAATTCCGCCGGGGGGGTGAAGGGAAGATGTGTTTGGTGGTGGCATCATGCTGGAGTTGGTGGAAATGGCGGAGGATGATCCTTTGAATGCGGAGGTTGGTGGGGTGATAAGTGAGGACAAGGGGGACCCTATCATGTTTCTGGAAGGGAGGAGAAGGCGTGAGGGCGGATGCACGGGAGATGGGCCGGACACGGCTGAGGGCCCTGTCAACGACCATGGGTGGAAAACCTCGGTTAAGGAAGAAGGAGGACATGTCAGAGGAGCTGTTTTTGAAGGTAGCATCATCAGAACAGATGCGACGGAGGCGAAGGAATTGAGAGAATGGGATGGAGTCCTTACAGGAAGCGGGGTGTGAGGAGCTGTAGTCGAGGTAGCTGTGGGAGTCGGTAGGCTTGTAATGGATATTGGTGGACAGTCTATCACCAGAAATTGAGACAGAGAGGTCAAGGAAGGGAAGAGAAGTGTCAGAGATGGACTATGTGAAAATGATGGAGGGGTGGAAATTGGAAGCAAAATTAATAAATTTTTCCAGGTCCCGACGAGAGCATGAAGCCGCACCGAAGTAATCATCGATGTACCGGAGAAAGAGTTGTGGGAGGGGGCCGGAGTAGGACTGGAACAAGGAATGTTCCACATACCCCATAAAGAGACAGGCATAGCTGGGGCCCATGCGGGTACCCATAGCCACACCTTTAATTTGGAGGAAGTGAGAGGAGTTTAAGGAGAAATTGTTCAGTGTGAGAACAAGTTCAGCTAGACGGAGGAGAGTAGTGGTGGATGGGGATTGTTGGGGCCTCTGTTCAAGGAAGAAGCTAAGGGCCCTTAGACCATCCTGGTGGGGGATGGAGGTGTAGAGGGATTGGACGTCCATGGTGAAGAGGAAGCGGTTGGGGCCAGGGAACTGGAAATCGTTGATGTGACGTAAGGTGTCAGAGGAATCACGGATGTAGGTGGGAAGGACTGGACAAGGGGAGAGAGATTGGAGTCAAGAAAGCGAGAAATGAGTACCGTGGGGCAGGAACAGGCTGACACGATCGGTCTGCCGGGACAGTTCTGTTTGTGGATTTTGGGTAGGAGGTAGAAGCGGGCCGTCCGAGGTTGGGCGACTATCAGGTTGGAAGCTGTGGAAGGAAGATCTCCAGAGGAGATGAGGTCAGTGACAGTCCTGGAAACAATGGCTTGATGTTCAGTGGTGGGGTCATGGTCCAGGAAGAGCTAGGAGGAAGTGTCTGCGAGTTGACGCTCAGCCTCCGCGAGGTAGAGGTCAGTGCGCCAGACAACAACAGCACCACCCTTGTCAGTGGGTTTGGTGACAATGAAGGGTTGGACCTGAGAGAACGGAGTGCAGTAAATTCAGAGAGAGACAGATTAGAATGGGTGAGGGGAGCAGAGAAATTGAGGCGGCTAATGTCACGCCGACAGTTCTCAATGAAAAGATCAAGAGAAGGTAAGAATCCAGAGGGAGGGGACCAGGTGGAGGGAGAATATTGGAGGTGGGTAAAAGGATCTGTTGAATGGGGAGAGGACTCCTGCCCAAAGAAGTGAGCACGGAGATGAGTCTTCGCAGTATTAGTAAACTCCCTCAGTATCTGTAATATCCAACAATATCAGTAATCTCCCTAAATTATCTGTAATCTCCAACAATATCAGTAATCTCCCTCAGTATCTGGAATCTCCAACAATATCAGTAATCTCCCTCAGTATTTGTAATATCCAACAATATCAGTAATATCCCTAAATTATCTGTAATCTCCAACAATTTCAGTAATCTCCCTCAGTATCTGTAATATCCAACAATATCAGTAATCTCTCTCAGAATCTGTAATCTCCCTCAGTATCTGTAATCTCCCTCAGTATCTGTAATCTCCAACAATATCAGTAATCTCTCTCAGTATCTGTAATCTCCAACAATATCAGTAATCTCCCTCAGTATCTGTAATCTCCAGCAATATCAGTAATCTCCCTCAGTATCTGTAATCTCCAACAATATCAGTAATCTCCTTCAGTATCTGTAATCTCCAACAATATCAGTAATCACACTCAGTATCTGTAATATTCAACAATATTAGTAATCTCCCTCAGTATCTGTAACCTCCAACAATATCAGTAATCACACTCAGAATCTGTATTATCCAACAATATCAGTAATCTCCCTCAGTATCTGTAACCTCCAACAATATCAGTAATCTCCCTCAGTATCTGTAACCTCCAACAATATCAGTAATCTCCCTCAGTATCTGTAATCTCCAACAATATCAGTAATCTCCTTCAGTATCTGTAATCTCCAACAATATCAGTAATCACACTCAGTATCTGTAATATCCAACAATATCAGTAATCTCCCTCAGTATCTGTAACCTCCAACAATATCAGTAATCACACTCAGAATCTGTAATATCCAACAATATCAGTAATCTCCCTCAGTATCTGTAACCTCCAACAATATCAGTAATCTCCCTCAGTATCTGTAACCTCCAACAATATCAGTAATCTCCCTCAGTATCTGTAATCTCCAACAATATCAGTAATCACCAACAATATCAGTAATATCCCTCATTATCTGCAATATCCAACAATATCAGTAATCTCCCTCAGAATCTGTAATATCCAACAATATCAATAATCTCCCTCACTATCTGTAATATCCAACAATATCAGTAATCTCCTTCAGTATCTGTAATCTCCAACAATATCAGTAATCACACTCAGTATCTGTAATATCCAACAATATCAGTAATCTCCCTCAGTATCTGTACTATCCAACAATATCAGTAATCTCCCTCAGTATCTGTAATCTCCAACAATATCAGTAATCACCAACAATATCAGTAATATCCCTCATTATCTGCAATATCCAACAATATCAGTAATCTCCCTCAGAATCTGTAATATCCAACAATATCAATAATCTCCCTCACTATCTGTAATATCCAACAATATCAGTAATCTCCCTCAGTATCTCTAATCTCCAGCAATATCAGTAATCTCTCTCAGTATCTCTAATCTCCAACAATATCAGTAATCTCCCTCAGTATCTGTAATCTCCAACAATATCAGTAATCTCCCTCAGTATCTGTAATCTCCAACAATATCAGTAATCTCCCTCAGCATCTGTAATATCCAACAATATCAGTAACCTCCCTCAGTATCTGTAATATGTAACAATATCAGTAATCTCCCTCAGTATCTGTAATATCCCTCAGTATCTGTAATCTCCCTCATTAGCTGTAATCTCCAACAATATCAGTAATCTCCAACAATATCAGTAATCTCACTCAGTATCAACAATTTTCCACAATATCAATAAGGTCCTCAAAATCACTAATCTCGCTCAGTGTCAGTAATCTGCTTGATATCAATAATATCTCTCATTATCAATTAAGTCCCCAAACATCACTAATCTCTTCAGTATCAGTAATCTGCCTCAATATAATAATCTCGCTGAATATCAGTAAACTCCTCAATATCAGTAAATTCCTCAATATCACTGATCTACCTCAGCATCAGTAATCGCTTCACTGTTACTAACCACCCTCTGAATCATGAATCTTGCTCACTATCAGTAGTCTCCTCAATCTCAGCATTCTCCCTTTATATTAGAATCTACGTTGGTGTAAGTAATCTCCCTCAATATCAGTAACCTCCCCAATATGATTAATCTCTCTCAGCCTCTGCAATACCCCATAATATTCTCAATCTCCCTCACTATCAGTAATCTCCTCGATAACAGTAATCTCCTTCAGTATCAGTTATCTCCCTTAAAATCAGTAATCTCTTCAATATCACTAATCTACCTCACTACCTGTAATCTTGATCAGTATCATTAATCTCCCTCAATATCAGTAATCTGCCTCAATATCAGTAATTCCTCTCTAGATCAGTAGTTCCTCTCAATATCAGTCATCTCCCCAATATCAGTCATCTCCCCAATATCAGTCATCTCCCCAATATCAGTCATCTCCCCAATATCAGTCATCTCCCCAATATCAGTCATCTCCCTCCATATCAGTCATCTCCCTCCATATCAGTCATCTCCCTCCATATCAGTCATCTCCCTCCATATCAGTCATCTCCCTCCATATCATTAATCTATTTAATATTAGTAATCTCCTTCAACATCAGTAAACTCCCTCAATATCAGTAGACTCCCCAGTATCAGTAACCTCCCTCAGTATCAGTAACCTCCCTCAGTATCATTAAACTCCCTCAATATCGGTAACCTCCCTCAGTATCATTAAACTCCCTCAATATCAGTAACCTCCCTCAGTATCAGTAACCTCCCTCAGTATCATAATCTCCCTCAATATCAGTTCACTGCCTCAATATCTGTAATCCCCTCATTATTAATAACCTCCCTCAGTATCAGTAATCTCCTCAGCATCGGTAATTTCGTTCAGTATCCTTAATCTCTTCAATGTCAGTAATCTCCTAAATATCATTAATCTTCCTCAGTATCAGTATTCTCCCTCAGTATCAGTAATCTCCCTAGTATTAGTAATCTTCCTCGGTATCATTTATTTCCTCAATATCATTACGCTCCCTCAATATCAGTACCCTTCCTCAATATCAGTAATATCCTCAGTGTCAGTGATGTCCTCAGTATCAATACTTTCCTTCAATATCAGTAAGATCTCTCAGTATCAGTGTTGTGCCTCAATCTCATTAATCTCCCTCAGTATCTGTAATTTCCCTCAATATCAGAAAACGTCTTCAATAACAGTAATCTCCTCAATATCAGTATCCTCCTCAGTATCAATAATCTCCCTCAAGATCTGTAATCTAAATGTCAATAATCTCCCTCAATATCAGTAATCTGCCTCAGTGTCTGCAATCTCCCTCAATATCAGAAAAATTCCTCAATATCCGTAATCCCCTCAATATCCGTTATCCCTCAATATCCGTAATCCCCTCAATATCCGTAATCCCCTCAATATCAGTAAACTCCTCAATATCACTGATCTACCTCAGCATCAGTAATCTCTTCACTGTTACTAACCACCCTCTGAATCATGAATCTTGCTCACTATCAGTAGTCTCCTCAATCTCAGCATTCTCCCTTTATATTAGAATCTACGTTGGTGTAAGTAATCTCCCTCAATATCAGTAACCTCCCCAATATGATTAATCTCTCTCAGCCTCTGCAATACCCCATAATATTCTCAATCTCCCTCACTATCAGTAATCTCCTCGATAACAGTAATCTCCTTCAGTATCAGTTATCTCCCTTAAAATCAGTAATCTCTTCAATATCACTAATCTACCTCACTACGTGTAATCTTGATCAGTATCATTAATCTCCCTCAATATCAGTAATCTGCCTCAATATCAGTAATTCCTCTCTAGATCAGTAGTTCCTCTCAATATCAGTAATCTCCCCAATATCAGTCATCTCCCCAATATCAGTCATCTCCCTCAATATCAGTCATCTCCCTCCATATCAGTCATCTCCCTCCATATCAGTCATCTCCCTCCATATCAGTCATCTCCCTCCATATCAGTCATCTCCCTCCATATCAGTCATCTCCCTCCATATCAGTCATCTCCCTCCATATCAGTCATCTCCCTCCATATCAGTCATCTCCCTCCATATCAGTCAACTCCCTCCATATCAGTCAACTCCATTAATATCAGTCAACTCCATTAATATCATTAATCTATTTAATATCAGTAATCTCCTCCAACATCAGTAAACTCCCTCAATATCAGTAGACTCCCCAGTATCAGTAACCTCCTTCAGTATGAGTAACCTCCCTCAGTATCAGTAACCTCCCTCAGTATCAGTAACCTCCCTCAGTATCAGTAAACTCCCTCAATATCAGTAACCTCCCTCAGTATCAGTAACCTCCCTCAGTCATAATCTCCCTCAATATCAGTTCACTGCCTCAATATCAGTTCACTGCCTCAATATCTGTAATCCCCTCATTATCAATAACCTCCCTCAGTATCAGTAATCTCCTTCAGTACCAGTAATCTGCCTCAATATCAGTAATCTCCTCAGCATCGGTAATCTCGCTCAGTATCCTTAATCTCTTCAATGTCAGTAATCTCCTAAATATCATTAATCTCCCTCAGTATCAGTAATCTCCCTAGTATTAGTAATCTTCCTCGGTATCATTTATTTCCTCAATATCATTAAGCTCCCTCAATATCAGTACCCTTCCTCAATATCAGTAATATCCTCAGTATCAGTGATGTCCTCAATATCAATACTTTCCCTCAATATCAATAAGATCCCTCAGTATCAGTGTTGTGCCTCAATCTCATTAATCTCCCTCAGTATCTGTAATTTCCCTGAATATCAGAAAACGTCTTCAATAACAGTAATCTCCTCAATATCAGTAACCTCCTCAGTATCAATAATCTCCCTCAAGATCTGTAATCTAAATGTCAATAATCTCCCTCAATATCAGTAATCTGCCTCAGTGTCTGCAATCTCCCTCAATATCAGAAAAATTCCTCAATATCCGTAATCCCCTCAATATCCATAATCCCCTCAATATCCGTAATCCCCTCAATATCCGTAATCCCCTCAATATCCGTAATCCCCTCAATATCCGTAATCTCCTCAATATCCGTAATCTCCTCAATATCAATTGTTTCCTTCAATATCAGTAATATCCCTCAGTACCAGTAATGTGCCTCAATATCATTAATCTCCTTCAGTATCAGGAACCTGCCTCAATATCAGTAATTTCCTCATTATCACTTATCTCCCTCAATATCAGTAAACACCCTCAGTATCAGGAGCCTCCCGCAGTATAAGTAACGTCCTCAATATTATTAATCTCAATATCAGTAATCTCCCTCAGTATGTGTAACCTCCCTCACTATCAGTAAACTCCTCACATCATAAATATCCCTTGGTATTAGTAATCTCCATCTGTATCAGCAATATACTCAGTATCTGTAATCTCCATCAAAACCAGTAATCACCTTCAGTATCAGTAATCTCCCCAATATCAACCATTTCCTTTCATATCAATAATCTCCCTCAATGTAAGTAATTTCCTCAATATCAGTAGCCTCCTCAACATCAGTAATCTCTCTCAGTACCCGTAATCTCTTTCATTATCAGTAATCTCTCTCAGTGTCAATAATCACTAATATCAGTAATCTCCTCAATATCAGTAATCCCCCTCAATATCAGTTAACTGCTTCAATACCAATAATCTACCTCTATTAGCAATTAGCTCAATATCAGTAATCTCCTCAATATCAGTAATCTCCCACAGTATCATCAATCTCCCTCACTATCAGTGGCATCCTCAGTATCGGTAATCGCCCTCAGTATCAGTAATCTTCCTCAAAATCAATAATCTGCCTTAGTATTAGTAACCTCCTCAATATTATTAATCTCAATATCAGCAATCTCCCTCAGTACGTGTAATCTCCCTCAATATCAGTAATCTCCCTCAATATCAGTAATCTCCCTCAGTATGTGTAATCTCCCTCAATATCAGTAATCACCCTCAATATCAGTAATCACCCTCAATATCAGTAATCACCCTCAATATCAGTAATCTCATTAGTATTAGCAATCTCCCCCAATATGTCTAATCTCCCCCAATATGTCTAATCTCCCCCAATATGTGTAATCTCCCCCAATATGTGTAATCTCCCCCAATATGTGTAATCTTCCTCAATATCAGGAACCTCCTCAATATCAGGAATCTCCTCAATATCAGGAATCTCCTCAATATCAGTAGACTCCTCAATATCAGTAATCATTCTCAGTATCAGTAATCTCCATCAATACAATTAACCTCCTCAATATCAATAACCTCCCTCAATATCAGTAATCTCCCCCAATATCAATTATCTCTCTCAGTATCAGTAACCACCTCAATATCAGTAATTTCTCTCAGTATCAATAATCCCCCTCAATATCAGTAATCGCGCTCAATATCAATAATCTCCTTAGTATTTTTACGATCCCATTAGTGGTCCTAATATTTAGAATAGAGATCCAAGCACGCAGCAATTAACCAAAGGAACTAGGTCACAAAATTCCACATTTTTAATGAAAAACAAACTTTATCATATATCAAAAAGAATGAAGCAAAGTACGAATTAGCAACTTACTTCGGTATAGTTTCTAAAGACTGAGGCTATAAATTCAGTTCGGCTTTCTCTTTCCTCCCAAGTGTTCCCTTATCTCGTGAGCTCTTGAAGGTTGATTCACTTTTCCTCGTACCAAATGGAATGATATATCACAGTTTTCCGGAATTCACTCTGATTTCTCTTCATTGTTCCCACTTTTGCCACAGTACAAGGACATGTGGTCTTTCCGTTAGCTTTTGGCTAGGTGATCCTTCCATTTCTTTATCGACCTCAGAACTCTGGATCCCACAGATCATGCAGAAGCCTCCCTGAGACTCCAGCAGTGAGAGACATCGGCAAACGCCCTGCCCTCCAATCGCCAGCTGCTCTGGCTTCAAACTGCAGCCAAGCTGATTACTTCCAAAACTCCAACTGCAACGACATTAAATGCTTTTCATGGAGGATTATTGTAGATTTCTTCCTTTCGCTTCCAGCTAAATAAATCTTCCAGATGTTTACCCCTTTCCAACTTTGTCTGATACTGAATAGAAAACTGGTTGGCAGACAGGAAACAAACAGTAGGAATAAACGGGTCTTTTTCCGAATGGCAGGCAGTGACTAGTGGGGTACCACAGGGATCGGTGCTGGGACCCCAGTTATTTACAATATATATTAATGATTTAGATGAGGGAATTAAATGTAATATCTCCAAATTTGCAGATGACACAAAGCTGGGTGGGAGGGTGAGCTTGTGAGGAGGATGCAGAGATGTTTCAGTGTGATTTGGACAAGCTGAGTGAGTGGGCAAATGCATGGCAGATGCAGTATAATGTGGATAAATGTGAGGTTATCCATTTTGGTAGCAAAAACAGGAAGGCAGATTATTATCTGAATGGCTATAAATTGAGAGAGGGGAATGTGCAATGAGACTTGGGTGTCCTCGTACACCAGTCGCTGAAGGTAAGCATGCAGGTGCAGCAGGTGGTAAAGAAGGCAAATGGTACGTTGGCCTTCATAGCCAGAGGATTCGAGTACAGGAACAGGGATGTCTTGCTGCAATTATACAGGGCCTTGGTGAGACCACACCTGGAATATTGTGTGCAGTTTTGGTCTCCTTATCTGAGGAAGGATGTTCTTGCTATAGAGGGAGTGCAGCGAAGGTTTACCCAACTGATTCCTGGGATGGCGGGACTGACATATGAGGAGAGATTGAGTCGATTAGGATTATATTCACTGGAGTTCGGAAGAATGAGGGGGAATCTCATAGAAACCTATAAAATTCTAACAGGACTAGACAGGGTAGATGCAGGAAGGATATTCCCAATGGTGGGGGAGTCCAGAACCAGGGGTCACAGTCTGAAGATATGGGGTAGACCATTTAGGACTGAGATGAGGAGAAATTCTTCACCCAGAGAGTGGTGAGCCTGTGGAATTCGCTACCACAGAAAGTAGTTGAGACCAAAACACTATGTTTTCAAGAAGGAGTTAGGTATAGCTCTTGGAGTGAAAGGGATCAAAAGATATGGGGAGAAAGCGGGAGCAGGCTATTGAGTTAGATGATCAGCCATGATCATAATGAATGGCGGAGCAGGCTCGAAGGGCCGAATGGCCTACTTCTGCTCCTAGTTTTTATGTTTCTATGAAGACCAGCTCCCATAGTCTGATCATTTATTTTGCTTCAGGTGTCGGTCTGACTTTATCTCTTGACTTCCAAGCAGCTACAAGCTACATCAGACCCAAAGCTGACGCAGTCTCTTAGCTGCTTTTCCAAACATCAGGCCGTCTTGACTGTTGGCTATGTCCTAACCAAGTTCACAGATAACTCAAAACAAAGAACCTCACTAAGTTCCACCCACCTCCATGGCAATGTGACACACTCAGCCTTTTTCCAGTTAAATCGCGAATCAACTAACTTTAATTCCAAAGCTTTACTTAATTCTGGGAAATCACAAGATTAGCTAATGTCCTTTATTGGAATAACTACAGATGTCAAGTCTCTAGTTCTTTAGCTAAGTAAGCCCACCTGCCATTTTACCACTTTAACCTTTTTACTCTGACTTTATCCAGTAAACACAAGTTACCTTTTATCTTAATTATCTTAACTTGGTGCAATTTTCCAGCCTCTCGATGTTTACCAATGTTTTTTTCCTACTGAACTTACATTTACACTTCAATTTCTAAAATTAAAAGGCTTTCCCTCTAAAACAATTACAACATTAGGGCATATGTAACAATACCAACAATCATCTTAATATCAATAATCTCCTTCAATATCAATAATCAGAGAATTGTGCTTGCCTAATTTACTAAAGTCCTTTGAGGGAGTGACAAGCAAGGTGGATAAAGGGGAAGCTGTAGATGTGATGCATGTAGATTTCCAAAAGGCATTTGATAAGGTGCCACATCAAAGGTTACAACACAAAATAAGAGCTCATGGTATAGCGGGTAACGTATCAGCATGGATAGAGGGTTGGTTAGCAAACAGGAACAGAGTAGGGATGAAGGGGTCATTTTCAGGTTGGCAAGTTGTAAATAGTGGATTGGTGCTGGAGCCGTTACTATTTACAATCCATACCAACGACTTGGATGAAGGAACTGAATGTATGGCAGCTAAATTTCCTGATGACACAATGCTAGTTAGTGAAGTAACTTGTGAGGCGGATACAAAGAGACTGCAAAGGGATATGGATTGGTTAAGCCAGTAGGAAAAAAAATTAGCAGATGGAGAATGATGTGGGGAAGTGTGAAATTGTCCAAATTTGGCAGGGAGAATATAAAAGCAATATACTATTTAAATACTATTTTACTCACTGATGCCCAGTTTGGGTTCCGCCAGGGCCACTCAGCTCCTGGCCTCATTACAGCCTTGGTTCAAACATGGGTAATAGAGCTGAACTCCCGAGGTGAGGTGAGAGTGACTGCCCTTGACATCAAGGACGCGTTTGACTGAGTGTGGCATCAAGGAGCCCTAGCAAAACTGGAGACGATGGGAATTGGGGAAAAACTCTCCCTTGGTTGGAGTCATACCGAGCACAAAGGAAGATGGTTGTGGTTGTTGGAGGTCAGTCATCTCAGCTCCAGGACATCACTGCAGAATTACCACAGGGTAGTGTCCTTGGCCCAACCATCTTCAGCTGCTTCATCAATGACCTTCCTTCCATCATAAGGATGTTCACTGATGTTTGCACAATGTTCAGCACCATTCACAACTCCTCAGATACTGAAGCAGTCCTGGTCCAAATGCAGCAAGACTTGGACAATATCCAGGCTTGGGCTGACAAGTGGCAAGTAACATTCATGCCACACAAGTGCCAGGCAATGACCATCTCCAACAAGAGAGAATCTAACCATCACCCCCTGATGTTCAATGGCACTACTATCGCTGAATCCCCCACTATCAACATCCTGGGGGTTACCATTGACCAGAAACTGAACTGGACAAGCCATATAAATAATGTGGCTACAAGAACAGGCCAGAGGCTGGGAATCATGCGACAAGTAACTCACCTCCTGACTCCCCAAAGCCTGTCCACCATCTATAAGGCACAAGTCAGGAGTGTGATGGGATACTCCCCACTTGCCTGGATGAGTGCAGCTCCCACAACACTCAAGAAGCTTGACACCATCCAGGACAAAACAGCCCACTTGATTAGCACCACATCCACAAACATTCACTCCCTCCACCACCGACGCACAGTAGCAGCAGTGTGTGTACCATCTACAAGATGCACTGCAGGAATTCACCAGGTGCTCCTTAGACAGCACCTTCCAAACCCACGACCACTACCATCTAGAAGGACAAGGGCAGCAGACACATGGGAACACCACCACCTGGAAGTTCCCCTCCAAGCCACTCACCATCCTGACTTGGAAATATATCGCCATTCCTTCATTTTCGCTGGGTCAAAATCCTGGAACTCCCTCCCTAACAGCACAGTGGGTGTACCTACACCACATGGACTGCAGCAGTTCAAGAAGGCAGCTCACCACCACCTACTCAAGGGCAACTAGGGATGGGCAATAAATGCTGGCCCAGCCAGCAAAGCCCCACATCCCATGAATGAATAAAAAAATGCTCCCCACCTTCTGCCGCGCTGGAGAATGACCCTTTACTCCCCAACTCTGCTTCCTGTTTGGAAGCCCTTCCTCTGCCAAAATGTATCACCTCACATTTTGCAGCCACTTATCTGTCCATTCTTCCTATTTTTACTCTCACCCAGTATGTGGCACTGGGAGAATCCAGAGTTACTACACTTGAGGTCCTACTTTTTAACTTCCGTTCTAACTCCTAAAAATCTGACCATAGGACCAGCTCTCTCTGTGCCATTGGTACCACAACTTCTGGCCCACTCCCTCCATGCTGCAGAATATTCTGCACCCTCTGAACGATGTCCTTTATCTGGCACAAGTGTGACAACGCACCATCTGAGACTCACAATGACAGTTACAGAAATGCCTGTCTGTTCACTGAATACTAATCGTCTATAAGGCCTGCATTTCTACTCGTGCTGTTCCTTTCTGTGCAGTCCCTTGTCCATTGGCACCATGGTCTGGACTGCACTCCTTCAAGGTGTCATCGCTCCCAGCAGTCTCCAAGGCTGGGTCACTGGGTGAAAGTGGCACATGCCCTGAAGACACCATTACTGAAGCCAATGCCAATATCAATACCAATATTAATACCAATGTTAATACCAATATCATTACTAACACAAATATTGATGCTAGACGTTGATACTGGTACAGATACTAATCCCACACTGACAAAAGCCCTGACAAAATGTACCTAGGTAATAATTTTGTGTGGGAGTTAGGTGTAAGGTGGAATGACTGGGAGTCATTACTGCAAATTACTGAGCTCATAGGTTTTACAGGCATGCAACAGAAGACTGTCATTAAACTGTTTCAAATATTAGGGTGTTTCTTAGTTTAGCTCTATTTATTTATCAGACAGATTACAGACCTGTAGCAGAATCTATATTCTCACGTTGCTAGATTCAACAATGGCCATTAGCTGATGTTCTGCAAAATTGGAAGATTCTGTAGCTATTACACCACAATTCCACACTGGCATTAATGCCCTGGGCAGGAATTTCCCTGAGGGCTTCAGGACCCCAACCTTGGCACCTAATGGAGGTTCTGAGTTCGCACTCGCTGGCAATAAGACCAGCAGTAGTTAGGGATAGTGTAGTCAGGGATATAGACAGCTCTTTGCAGCCAAGAGTGGGAGTCCAGATGCTCTGTTGCCTGCCCAGTGTCAGGGTTCAGAACAGGAGAGGGCAGGAGAGGAACTTGCAGTGAGAGGGAGAGGATTCAGTTGATATGATCCATGTTCGTACCAATGATATAGACAGGTCCAGGAAAGAGGTTCTGCTTAGGGAATATGAACAGCTAGGGACTAAATTAAAAAGCAGAACCTCAAAGGTAAAAATCTCTGGATTATTACCTGAGCCATGAGTAAATTGGCATAGGGTAAATCAGATTAGAGAGGTGAATGTGTGGCTTAAAGATTGGTGTGCGAGAAGTGGGTTTTGATTCATGGGGCACTGGCACCAGTACTGGAGACAGTGGGAGCTGTACCATTGGGACAGTCTACACCTGAATCGTGATTGGACCAGTGTTCTGGCAAGTCGTTTAACTAGGACAGCAGAGAGGGATTTAAACTAAATAGTGGGGGGGAGGGATCACATGAGGGAAGATGTGATAAGTTAAAGAGAAAGGACAAGACACAAGAGCACGGTGGCAATAAGGGCAATGGCAATCAGAGCATGGCAGAAAGGGGCAGAGTGTACAACGAGTATGCCAGCCAGGTAAGGCCAGAGGCTGCAAAAATAATAAAAAGACAAAAGTAAAGACTCTACCTGAATGCAAGTAGCATTCATAACAAAACAGATCAATTGGAAGCACAAATAAAAATAAATATGTATGATCTGATAGCAATTACAGAGTCATGGCTGCAGGATGACAAAGACTGGGACCTGAATATTCAAGGTATATGACATTTCTGAAGGGCAGGAAGTTAGGAAAAGGTGGAGGGTAGCTCTGTTAATTAAGGATGACGTTAGTACAATAGAGAGAAATGGAGTGGTCAGGTGGGCAGAAAAGTGGCAAATGGAATTCCACCCAGAGAAGTGTGAGATCAAACAAGGCAAAGGATTACACAATAAACGGGAGGATACTGAGAGATGTGGAGTGTCAATGCGGCAATCACCTTGTTTTTTTTTATTCATTCATGGGATGTGGGTGTCGCTGGCTAGGCCAGCATTTACTGCCCATCCTGAATTGTCCTTGTTCAGAGGGCATTTAAGAGTCAATGACATCGCTGTGGGTCTGGAGTCACATGTAGGCCAGACCAGGTAAGGACAGCAGATTTCTTTCCCTAAAGGACATTTGTGAACCAGATAGTTTTTTTACAACAATCAGCAATGGTTTCATGGTCATCACTAGACTTTTAATTCCAGGTATTTATTGAATTCAAATTTCACCATCTGCCATGGTGGGATTCGAACCCTGGTCCCCAGAGCATTACCCTGGGTCCCTGGATTACTAGCCCAGTGACAATACCACTGTGCCATCAGCTCCCCCAAATTGCTAGTTAAACAAGTGATGGGCATTGATTATTCCATCTAAATAGAATAAAAAGATACAGCTGGAACACTTTGTGTGGAAGCCACTTGGAAGTCAGTGGCACTGAGAAGCTGTCTTGAAAATAAACCAGCTTGAACCAAAAAAGCAGCCTGGATTAATTCTTCCACCAGAGCCTCTTATTGTGAGGAACATAGAGGAGGGGAGGAACCTTGGAGTGAATGTCCACAGGTCCCTGAAGGCAGCAGGACAGGTTGATAAGGTGGTTAAGAAGGTCCATGGAATCCTTTCATTTAATAGCCGAGGTATAGAATATAAGAGCAGGGAGGTTACGCTGGAACTATATAAAACAGTAGTCAGGCCACAAATTGAGTCCTGTGTACTGAGTTCTGGTCACCTCATTACAGAAAGGATGTAGTTACACTGGAGAGGGGACAGAGGAGATTTACGGGGATGTTGCCAGGACTGGAAAATTGCAGCTATGGGGAGAGATTGGAGAGGCTGGGATTGTTCTCCCTGGAACAGAGGAGCCTGAGGGGAGATTTGATTGAGATGTACAAAAATTGTGAGGGGACTGGATAGAGTGGATAGGAAGGTTGTTTCCCGTAGCAGAGAGGCCAGTGACTATGGGGCATAGGCTTAAAGTGATTGGTAGAAAGATTAGTCGGGAGATGAGGAAAAATGTTTTCACCCAGAGGGTTGTGGGGGTCTGGAACTCACTGTCTGAAAGGGGTGGAGAGGCAGAAACCCCCAACTCATTTAAAAGGTGTCTGGATTTGCATCTCAAGCACTGTAACCTGCAGGACCATGGACCAAATGCTGGAAAGCGGGATTAGGCTGGGGGTGACTCGTTTCTTGGCCAGTGCAGACACAGAGTTGCCTCTCTGTGCCATAAACTTTAATGATTCTATGACCTTCGTTCTAAAGATCAAGATGTAGAGTCAGTTTGAGTAGAGATAAGAAATAGTAAAGGTAAGAAGTCACTTGTGGAGTGGTTTATAGGCCCCCTAACAGTGACTACACTGTAGCATGGGGTATATACAAGAAGAAATAATGAGGGCTTGTGAGAAAGGTACAGAGATAATTATTGGTGACTTTAATCTACATATAGATTGGACAATTCAGATTGGCAAAGGTAGCCTGGATGATGAGTTCATAGAGTGTTTTCAGGACAGTTTCTTAGAGCTGCACGTTTTAGGACCAGCCAGAGAGCCGGATATACTAGATCTGGGCTGGAATTTTCTGTTCGTTGGGAGGGCGCACGCCCGATCCAAACAAGTGTAAAATGACACGCGATGATGTCACATGAGGGGAAATGTTTTTAACGTTTTTATATTCTTTCCTTTTTATTTTTCAAAATCTTCATCTCCCGGAGGCAGCTCTGAGCCTCAGGGGGCTTTCCCTGGGCAAAATGCCCCGCTCGCCCTCCGCCTTCCAACACAGGCAGCGCTCGGTGCTGCAGTGCGCGTCTCACACTGGGTGGGCCTTAATTGGCCCGCTAGCGTGAAATCATGTCTGAGCCCCAATGGCGGGCAGTGGTCAGCTTCTCAACCGCTCTCACCCCATTCCCCCCACTTGCTGAGCCTGCCCGATGAGGGCAAAATCCTAGGCAATGTGCAATGAGATAGAATTAATCGATTTTTAAAATGCATTCACGGGATGTGGGTGTCGCTGCTAGACCAGCATTTATTGCCCATCCCTAATTACCCTTGAGAAGGTGGTGGTGAGCTGCCTTCTTGAACCACTGCAGTCCATAGCAGAGGAGTCCCTAGGTAGCATAACATAATTGAATTTCACATTGGGTTCGAGAGAGAGAAGGTTGGATCTAAGGGTAGTATTTTGAATTTAAATAAGGACAATTATGGGGGCATGAAGTCAGAGCTGGCTAAAGTGAAGTGGGAAATTAGGTTAAGGAATAGGTCAGTAGAGATGCAGTGACAGACATTTAAGGAGATATTTCAGAATACTCAGAAAATATACATTCCAGTGAGAAAGAAAGACTCTAAGAGAAGGACACGCCATCTGTGGCTAACAAGGAAGTTAAAGATAGCATCAAATTGACAGATAAAGTGCCTAATTTCACAAAGATGAGTGACAGGTCGGAAGATTGGGTAGAATATAAAGAACAGCAAAGAATGATTAAAAAACAAGAGTGAATTAGAATACAAGAGAGAACTAGCTAGAAAAACAGTGTTTCTATAGTTTTTAAAAAGGAAAAGAACAAATAAAGAGAGCGTTGGTCCCCGACAGAGTGAGAATGGGGAATTAATAATGGAAAATAAGGAAATGGCAGATGAATTGAGCAGATATTTTGCATCTGTCTTCACTGGAGAGGATACAAACAACATCCCAGAAATAATTGTGAATCAGGAGGTGAAAGGGAGAGAGGAACTTAAAACAATTACAATCACCAAAGGAAAGGGCACTGAGAAAATTATTAGAGCTAAAAGCTGACAAGTCCTCAGGTCCCGATGGACTTCATCCTAGAGTCTTAAAAGAAATGGCTCCTGAGATAGTAAATGTATTGGTTTTAATTTTCCAGAATTCCCAAATTTCTGGAAAGGTCCCATTAGATTGGAAAATAGTGAATGTGACTCCTACTATTCAAGAAAGGAGGGAGGCAAAAAGGAGGAAACTCCAGGCCAGTTAGTCTAGCTTCTGTCATTGGGAAATTGCTGGAATCTATTATTAAGGAGATTATAGTGGGGCATTTAGAAAATCTCAATGCAATCAGGCAGAGTCAAAATGGTTTTGTGAAAGAGAAATCATGTTTGACTAATTTATCAGAGTTCTTCGTGGAAGAAACAAGCAACATAGATAAAGGGGGACCTATGGATGTGGTGTACTTAGTTTTCCAGAAGGCATTTGAAAAGGTGCCACATCAAAGGTTACTACACAAAATAAGAGCTCATGGTGTAGTGGGTAATGTATTAACATGGATAAAGGATTGGTTAGCTAACAGGAAGCAGAGAGTAGGGATAAATTGGTCATTTTTGGGCAAGATGTGATGAGTGGAGTATCACAAGAATCAATGCTGGAGCCTCAACTATCTACAATCTATATTAATGACTTGGATGAAGGCACCAAATGTACGGTTGTTAAATTTGCTACAAAGATAGGTAGGAAAGTAAGTTGTGAAGAAGACATAAGGAGTCTGCAAAGGGACATGGATAGGTTAAGTGAGTGGGCAAAAATTTGGCAGATGGAGTATAATGTGGGAAAATATGAACTTGTCCACTTTGGCAGGAAGAATAGGAGAGCAGTATACTGTTTAAATAGTGAGAGATTGAAGAACTCGGCGGTACAGAGGGATCTGGGTGTCCTGGTACATAAATCACAAAAAGTGAGTATGCAGGTACAGCAAATGGTTAGGAAGGCAAATGGAATGTTGGTGTTTATTGCAAGGGGAATGGAATATAAAAGTAGGAAGTTTTGCTACAGCTGTACAGGGTGTGGGTGAGACCACATCTGGAATACAGTGTACAGTTTTGATCACCTTATTTATGAAAGGATATAAATGCATTAGAAGCAGCTCAGAGAGGGTTCACTCGACTGATTCCTGGAATAGGGGGACAGGTTGGACAGACCTGGCCTGTATACATTGGAGTTTAGAAGAATGAGAGGTGATCTTATTGAAACATATAAGATCCTGAGGGAACCTGACAGGGTAGGAATTGAGAGGATGATTTCCCTCCTGGGGGAATCTAGAACGAGGGGACACAGTTTAAAAATAAGGGGTCTCCCATTTAGGACAGATATGAGGAGATTTTTATTTCCACTCAGAGGGCCTCAGTCTCTGGAGCTCTCTTCCCCAGAGAGTGGTGGAGGCGGGGTCATTAGATATTTTTAAGGCAAAGTTAGATAGATTCTTGATTGACAAGGGAGTCAAAGGGTGTCGGGGGTAGAGAGGAAAATTAAGTTACTGCCACAAATGGATCAGCCGTGATCTTATTGAATGGCAGAGCAGGCTAGAGGGGCTGAATGGCCTACTCCTGCTCCTAATTTGTATGGACAGGGAGACCAGCTCAGCTCCACATTTGCAGTTTTATTAAGAGCGACAGTGGGAAAACGATGCTGCTGACCAAACCAGAGGGCCCTCAGCTCCAGAGTCTGGGCAGCCCCACTGGCTGAGTCATGTCTGAGAACGCGAGGGCATCTCAACATGGAGGCGTCCTCCAAGGGGCAAAATTAAATGAGTAAATCAGAGGGGAAGGCATTAAGCCCCTCATATCAGAGGGGAAAGCCCCCCATTGGATCCACGAGTGTTGCCTTTGCCACCAGCAGCTCCCTCTTTCAGGATTGGGGGCTCCAACAGCCTTGCTGACCTGCTGTAGGTGCTGGTGATCTCTGAACATAGTGAGGGGGGAGGGTAGTGGCAGATAGACCACTGATAAAATTCTAGCAAGGTCACAAAATTGCCCCCAATTGGGGTTTTAAGGTGCCTGCCTGCTTCTGGGATGAGGGTAGCTAATCTGCCTTCCTGCCCATCCCTGGGAAAGTTCCCCAATGTCAGAAATGCCTCAGGGAATTGAGCAATTTGACTTCCCGCTCTTCCCGGGCACCACAGAACCTGCCACCTGCTGGGAGAATTCAACCCTGCGTCTCAATATTAATACCTCCCATCCACACTATCACGCGACCTTCCTGGTTAATGCACTGCCTCTACATTAATATACTGCTCCTGTGTTAATGCTTTTCCTCAGCATTACTACTTGTCAGAGCCAGGCGAGAGTGAATACTCTTGTGAAACTCCTATCCTTCCCTGCTGATCCTGCCTGCCCTCTCTCTGAATTGCAGCTTCTGCCACAGTTTCAATTTTTAAACGTGTAAAGGTGTTTGTCTGACCCACAGCAGGAAAGTGGCTGTTAAAACAAGATAGCGCTTAATCCAGGTTCAACCAGGCGGCTTTGAATCTCCTTTCAGAGTTCAGGGCAGACTGAGGAGTTTACAAGTGAATGATGGGCTGATAACGGTATTAGTATGGGTTCCGCGTCTTGGCAATAAAACGGCAGGCTCTTTTTAAATGTGTTAGTAGCAAATTAAGGTGGCACATCTGCAAGGTCAGGGAATGGAAAAGATGCTGAAGTAATTCCACGGCATAGATTCTGCTTATTAATAAATAATACGCTATTGCTATTTAAGCGAGCTTGATTGGGCCCTAAGTAAATGGAAATGGCATAAAGAGTCTATTATGCATCATAAAACTGAAGGCATAGTCACTCTGTGGCTGCTTTCCAGTCAGTTCCTGGTGGGTTATTGTTTCCCAGTCTTATAGTGAGTCACAGCTGTGTAATAATAGTCTTAAGAAAACAGAGACTAAACACAGAGAATCTCCACACAGATTTATTAAAAGGAACAAGTGATAATTGTTGCTTTATGATCTCAGGTGCAGGCTGCAATTAAAAGGATAGAAAGGAGTTTGTATGTTCAGAGCCTCTGAGTGTCTCTTGGTCTACCCTGCTGAGATATCTGATCAGCACAATCTGGTCCCTGTCCTTTCGTTAACAGAAGAGTCTATTCCCCACAGAGAGAATGAGAGGAGGTGGCTGTGACAGAGTGGCTTGCAAGATGGTTAAGCAGAGATCCTCTGTATGCTCCCAGCATGGAGCCTTATCCCAGTGGGGCCACAGATCAGGAGATGGCAAGGAGGCAATGGCCACAGCTCTCTGTCTCTTCATTTCATGGAACCAGCTCTTTTTGGGATTAAAGCAAAACACCACAAGTGCTGGAAATCTAAAATTGGGACAGAAAATGCTGGAAAAAAATCCTCAGCAGGAGAGGCAGTATCCGTGTGGGGAGAAAGAGTTCATCTTTCAGGTTGATGTCAGTTTGTCAGAAGGTTACCAGGGAGTCTTCGTCGTCAGTGTGACCTCTCTCCTGTCCTGTATTCAGGAACTCAATTCACTTGAAAGAATAATAAACCTTAAAATAATTTTAATATATAAATAGAAATTTAAAAACACCCAACATACAATTGTGCAAACTTTGTATCACCTCTCGTAGTGCCTCAGACAAGAGAGATGCTCCCTCAGACTCCACATGGAGTTTTTTTAATGGGATTGTGGGTGTCACTGGCAAGGCCGGCATTTATTGCCCATCCCTAATTGCCCTTGAACTGAGTGAACCCTGCTTCTAACGTAATTATATCCTTTTTAAAATAAGGAGACTAAGCTGTACACAGTATTCCAGATGTGGTCTCACCAAGGCCCTGTACAGCTGCAGTAAAACTTCCTACTTTTATATTCCACTCCCCTTGCAATAAACACCAGCATTCCATTTACTCCCCTAATCAGTTGCTGTATCTTGTAATGATCCTTAGCCAGACCCCCAAGTTGTTAGTAAGATCCAGTTCAGGACCAATAACATTTTGTTTGAAGTAGACGTTTAAGACACTTGCTCAGTGAAGAAAGCCACAGGATTCTATGGGTTTTGAACAAACAAATATAAACTTTATTATACAAGGTCTGAAAGATAAAACAATTTACAATATCTATCTTATCCTCTAACATTCAGGGTTAATATGAGGTACATGTGAATTAATAGGCAATCTGTGAGTGAACACATCATACTGCACAATAAATGACAAATGCAACCAAGATAGAGTCCATGGATTTCTCAACAACTCACCCAGACATCAGTAACATTGTGAGTCAACCAATCTCAGTGAAACTCTGTCCCCCTCACGAGGGATTGCAGTTTTCACTTTTGAAAATCTAACCTTGGAATTCTCTCCAAAATCACTCCAGAATGGCCGGCATTAATAATGGTGCACTCCGCAGCGTTTAAATCTCAACTCCGGAGATGTCATTCCCCTGGATTCCTGAGTAAGTGCCCAAGCACCAACTCACAAGCACAATTTCAGATCCAAGGCCATGCCAAGCAGAACACCTCTGCTCCAAATGGGTACCTTTACTCCACAGCATGGAGTCACCAACCTTCGGCTACCTCTTGGATCTTCGGGGATTCTCCTGTGCCCTCTTCAATTAAAGCCTGCTACCCACAGATATTCCCTATTTGGAACCTTTCTTTCTCTGTTCCTCTCTCTTTAAGTGAACTGGGACCTTTCCCTGTTCCTGTCCCCTCTTTGGGACTTTTCTTTTGAACCTTTATATTATTCTTTCACAGGACTTGGGTATCTCTGGCTGGGCCAGTATTTACTGTCCATCCCTAGTTGCCCTTGAGAAGGTGGTGGTGAGCTGCCTTCCTGAACCGCTGCATTCCATGTGGTGTAGGTACACCCACAGTGCTGTTAGGGAGGGAGTTCCAGCGACAATGAAGGAACCGTGATATAGCACAGGATTTCACCCTTGTCGGGCGGGATCGATGAGAGGGGGCAGGGAAGGGAAGCCGACGGGCGCCCGAGATCGAGGCTGGAAGGTGACTTCATGCTGGTGGCCCAGCCCAGCTCAGTGTGAAACCCGAGTGGCAGTGCTGCCCGTGCGGGCGGTGGGGAGGAGGGCTGAGCGGGGCGAGTGTGACCTTCACACATGGAGCGCGAGTGAGTGCTTCATAATCTCCCTCAGGCACGGAGCTACCTCAGGGAGATAAAGCATTTTCAAAACAATTAATAAAGAAATAAATAACGTAATGAGACTTGTCCCCTCATGTGACACTGTCACATGAACAGGACTATGTCATTAATTAAATTTAGAATTTTGTGTTTCAGTTTTATTAGCTTTAGGAAACCTCGTTCCGCCTGTGGATGAGATTTACTAAAAAGTACAAATGCCTCTTGGCCTTTCCACCTGCCTGACAACCATAATGCTGGACGGGCAGCGAAAAACTCTATTCAACTGATCGTTCAATGGCTCTAACAGTCTTTTAACTGCCGGCAGTCTCAGTGCCGACTCTGGCACACGCCTACCGAACAAAATATCACAAGACGTCAGTGCACGCCATTTAACGCTCGTGTAGGTCTGGCACGCGCCCACCCAGCGAGCTAAAAACTTTGTCCATAGTTTCAATTCAGGATGGTGAGTGACTTGGAGGGGAACTTCCAGGTGGTGGTGTTCCCATCTATCTGCTGCCCTTGTCCTTCTAGATGGTAGTGATCGTGGGTTTGGAAGGTGCTGCCTAAGGAGCCTTGGTGAATTCCTGCAGTGCATCTTGTAGATGGTACACAGACTGCTGCTACTGTGCGTCAGTGGTGGAGGGAGTGAATGTTTGTGGATTTGGTGCGAATCAAGTGGATTGCTTTGTCCTGGACGATATCAAGCTTCTTGTGTTGTGGGAGCTGCACACATCCAGGCAAGTGGAGAGTATTCCATCACACTCCTGACTTGTGCCTTGTAGATGGTGGACAGACTTTGGGGAGCCAGGAGGTGAGTTACTCGCTGCAGGATTCCCAGCCTCTGACCTGCTCTTGTAGCCACAGTATTTATATGGTTAGTCCAGTTCAGTTTCTGGTCAATAGTAACCCCCAGGATGTTGATAGTGGGGGATTCAGTGATGGTAATTTTTTAAAAATTCATTCACGAGATGTGGGCTTCGCTGGCTGGTCCAGCATTTATTGCCCATCCCTAGTTGCCCTTGAGAAGGTGGTGGTGAGCTGCCTTCTGGAACCGCTGCAGTCCCTGTGGTGTAGGTACACCCACAGTGCTGTTAGGAAGGGAGTTCCAGGATTTTGACCCAGTGACAGTGAAGGAACGGTGATATATTTCCAAGTCAGGATGGTGAGTGACTTGGAGGGGAACTTCCAGGTGGTGGTGTTCCCACCTACCTGCTGCCCTTGTCCTTCTAGATGGTAGTGGTCGTGGGTTTGGAAGGTGCTGCCTAAGGAGCCTTGGTGAATTCCTGCAGTGCATCTTGTAGATGGTACACACACTGCTGCTACTGTGTGTCGGTGGTAGAGGGAGTGAATGTTTGTGGATGTGGTGCCAATCAAGCGGCTGCTTTATCCTGGACAGTGTCAAGCTTCTTCTAATGCCATTGAATGTCAAGAGGTGATTGCTGACCAAACCAAATCCCAGATGGAAACTTGAGCTTAAGGGTCACACCCCTTTGTTGTATTCTGAAAATGAAAAGAAAATGTACTGATCTCAGCAGCAAGAAACCAGTAACACTTTTGGGATTATAAAAATTTAAAATATAAGTTATATTAACAAGAAGAAAAGAAAATTCAAGCACAAAAGATTACAATTACACAGTTAAAATGAGTCTTACAAAACATTCCCCCAAAAGATTCCTGACTTGGTCAGACCCACAAGCAAACTCCCTCCAGGCAACAGATCCATATAGACGTTGAACTATAAAATCCAATAATATTACCCAAGACAAACTGCTGTAGCTTTAGTAAAGGCATACCACATGACTTCTTAAACTCTCTTCCACTCTGCTGTGGAAATCCAAGACTTCAGGGCAAGACTGCTGTTTGCAGCCCAAGGCTTTTCTTGCTTGACTGGATGGCTGGTTCAAACTGCATCTTCTCCCAGTCTAGAGTTGTTTCCAGGAGATCTTCCTGACACAGCCAACAGCCAACCCCTAAGCTCTCCAAGTAACTCTAAAATACTTCCCCCTACTTTCATCTCAGGTTCAATTGGTCTCACACCTCTTTGAAACTAAAATCCTTCCAGATATAAAATCTTTCATGTCTCTACTTTGTCTCTGTTTTCAGGTCAATAAAATGTAATATACCCTCTTCAGTTTACCCATGGAACTCCTGTAAGATGCAAAAATGCTCCTTGTCGTTTCTGACTTCCCTTTGATATTCAAACGAACTCTAAACTTATCTAAAAGTGCAAATGTTAGATCCAACCTATTTACTTGTGCCTCAAACTTCCCATAATATCTCATTACAAATGCACAGACCTAACACCTCTATCCTTTCATATCTTAAAAATCCCAGATAACCTGCCTCTAATAACCTTTCCCCAGCTGAATTAAATTATTTACACATATACACGCTGATACACAGACTTCTTCACAGAATAACACCATATTCCCAAAAGGTATTTTAAAATAATAGCATCAATTCTCACTCTGTATACTCTATCCTACAGTGCAACCCCTGTGTGGGGTGTATAAACTACTCCCACAAGTGACTTCTTACCTTCCCTATTTCTTATCTCTACACAATCTGATTCTAAATATTGCTCTTTCAAGCTATGGTCATCTCTCACTACTGTATTAATGACATCCTTAATTAACAAAGCTACCCCACCACCTTTTCCTAGTTTCTTGTCTTTTCAAAATATCAAATTTTCAAAATGTCAAAGGCTTGGTCACCCTGCAGCCAAGTCTCTGTAATGGCTATCAGGTCATATATATTTATTTCTATCTGCACTAACAAGTTATCCATTTTATTATGGATGCTACATGCTTTCAGATACAGAGCCTTTAAGTCTGCCTTTTAAACACTTTTGCAACATCTGGCCTTACCTACTGCTGCACTCTTCAGTTTGTACCCTCTATCCCATCCTGCCATACTCTGGTAATCTTTACCCAGATCGTTACCCAGCTCTAGTTGGTCATTGTTACCCTTTGATTTGTCACAATCCTGTCACTTGATCCCTCACCCCCACTATTTAGTGTAAAGCCCTTTCTACCGTTCTAGTTACACAATTCTCCAGAACTCTGGCCCCAGCACGGTTCAGTAGACCATTCCAACCGTACAGCCCCCATTTTCCCCAGTACTGGTCCCAGTGCCCATGAATCAAAACTCACTTCTCCCACGCCAGTCTTTGGGCCACGCATTCATCTCTCTAATCTTATTTATCCTATGCCAATTTGTTCGTGGCTCTGGAGATTATTACCTTTAAAGTTCGGCTTTTTAATTTAACTCCCAGCTGCTCATGTTCTCCAGGCAAAACCTCTTTCCTAGTCCTGTCTATGTCACTGGTACCCACATGGACCATGATAAGTGAATTGTCCCCATCATACTTCAAGTTCTGGGCCCATAATGTGGTGTGTCTGTTGTTCAAAGCCAGGGGTCTTTTAGCCATGGTCCTTTGTCCAACAGGACTGTTATGCTAGCTCCTGTGTCGAATTTGAAATTTGTTAATTGGCCTTTGACTGAAATATCACATTCCGAAATGAGAAACCAAGATCTTTGATCTCACCCAAGAAACATGTCTGTGTGTCTTCCAGGTTTGCCGCCTCCACCTTGTGGATCATCTTTGGACATTCCGTGCATTTCCGAGTTTTTTCCCTGCCCAGTTTGCCCGCAGTGTCCAATCCTGTTGCATTAGAAACATGGGGCTGATATTCAGGACAATGACCTTACCTGTGGGGGGTGCTTTGCTGCATGTGGTCACTTTGCTGGCCAGTCTGGGTATTGCTTTCCCTGGGCTGAAGTGTCCCTGTGTCTTTGCTGCTTCACTGGCCTCTGCACCACAGTTTATTCTGACCCCTTAAAATCATCCTGGCTGCTCACAGAGTTCTGACTGTCTAACTAACTGGATTGTTTTTTTCCAGAGTTGGATCTTCCTTTGCTTGCAGGAGGTCAGAGAGTGTATCATCCACCACTCCTAGCACTATTCTGTCTCTGATGAGTTCTGATTTTAAATCTCCATGCCCGCAACCTTCTGCCATCCTGCACAGGTCATCAATGAATGAATCAACAGTTCTCCTGGCTGTTTTACTCTCTTCTTGAATTTAGCTCTTTCAAGTATTTTGTTCCTTCTTAGATCAAAATAAATGCCAAATGATTTTAGTACCACTTCATTAATTCTCCGTCTTGCAATAATGTCATCTGCAATTAGGCCAACCATGTAAAGCAGTGTGTTCACCTGCTCTTCTGCTAACTTTCTATTTAAAGCTGAAGTGATGCTGCATCTTAAACATCTTTTCCAACAAAGTCCCCAATTTTGTGATTAATCTGGGCTTTGTATTAGTCCAAATTGACTTGGAAGTGTGGAATTCTGATCCGTGTTCAAAATTTTTAAAAGTGGATGTTTTGCTTTAAGAGCTGTCTGAATTTCACGATGGCTTTGCCGTTCACTTGGAGACAAAGGGATTTCTCGTGCTTGCCAGTTCTAGCGGGTTCCACAACAACGATGATGATGCTCAGCTTGAAAATAAATTAACAATGGTGGCCTGGGTCAGCTGCCTGCAAACTTCTCTTCTTCGGCACTTTAACTTTTTGACTCACAAGTCCATCGGATTCTAGCTTCTGCTTACCTGTTACCAAGTTGAACAGTTGCAATGTTCCTGAAATATTTAACTCACTATATTTTGCATTTTGAAGCAAAGGTCAGAAGCGCGCCAACTCAGGGCTTGGGTTTAAGCGACAGGTTTTTTCAAACTGCTCTCTTGACTGAATTATTTAAAGATTCCTCAGGACTTGCTGTAGCCTGGGGTCTTTAAAGGTTTAGCTCACCCTGCTGGCTCTGCACTCGGAGATGTGAAGCTAGACATCCCAAGGAGCTGCAATGGAGTCTTCTGCTGCAGTAAAGAATTTTAAAACCCCTGCCTTCAGCTTCCAAGCTTTTCTTTGGAGCTTTCTCCTGGTGATTTTTCCCCTGTGTCTCTGTTTCTGAAGCTTCTTTTCAAGTTAGAATGTTCTGCTGATTTTTTTTCAGAATTCCAGCATTTGAGTTTGTCTCTGTGTTTTAGCGGTGTTTTGGGTTTTTTCCGTCAGCTATCACCATGTTGGTGAGTGTTGGTAATCTTTGTAGTCTTTAGCTGGTTAACTGTAAGTCTTTACTAGCTACTAAAACTATTTACAACTATACAGTAAAGGGTACAAGCTAGCAGCTGTCTCCATGCTTAGGCCCTGCAGACGGTTCTGTCCAAGACCACACTGACCCTGGCCGCAGGTCTTGGCCACACTTACGTCACTGTGTGAATGGTGCAGTGCTCAGTCCCACATTAACCCTGTGTTTGACAGGCCCTTACACCACATTCCTCTCCCACCCAGAGCAGATAAGGGAATGGAGTGTAAAAATAGGGAAGTCTTGCCAAATCCATACAAGGCACTAGTTAGACCACACCTAGAATACCGTGAACAGTTTTGGTCCCCTTATCTAAGGAAAGATATACTGGCTTTGGAGTCAGTCCAGAGAAGGTTCACTAGGTTGATCCCGGGTATGGAGGGATTTTCTTATGAAGAGAGGTTGAGTAAGTTGGGCCTATACTCATTGGAGTTTAGAAGAATGAGAGGCGACCTTATTGAAGCATATAAGTTTCTTAGGGGGCTTGACAGGGTAGATGCTGAGAGGTTGTTTCCCCTTGTGGGAGAGGCTAGGACCAGAGGGCATAATCTCAGAGTAAGGGGTCGCTCATTTAAGAGAGAGATGAGGAGGAATTTCTTCTCTCACAGGGTAGTGAATCTGTGGAATTCTTTACTGCAGAGGGCTGTAGAGCCTGGGTCATTAAGTATATTCAAGGCTGAGATAGACAAATTTTTAATCAGTAAGGGAATCAAGGGTTATGGGGAAAAGGCAGGAAAGTGGAGTTGAGGATTATCAGATCAGCCATGATCTCATTGAATGGTGGAGCAGACTCGATGGGCTGAATGGCCTATTTCTGCTCCTATATCTTATGGTTTTATGCACCGAACCCTGGCACCGAGCAGGCAACAAAGCCAGAAATTGCAACTTGACCCATCGCCGGGCAGATTCGCTACTCTCTGTGGGAATACCCCCACCGGGTGCCGGGTAAAGGCCTCGGATCTGACCTCATGGACTTCCGTCTGTGCACGGATTTTGCTCTCGCGGGCCCAAGAGCCACATTGCCCGGCCTGCCAATGCAACCCGAGGTCCATTGGCCTCATTGGTTAATTATTTCTCGAGAAAACACTTTGCCTCTCTGCCAGAGACTAAGTCCAATTGGTTAACCATTTCTCAGGGGCACACCGAGGGCAATCTGTAACGTCTCGCGGGCCCGGGGGCCCCTTTGCACGGCCTGCGAATGCAATCCGAGGCGCATTGTCCTTCGTTTGGTTAACCATTTCTCAGGGGCACACCGAGGGCACCCTGCATTGTCTCGCGGGCCCGGAGGCCACTTTGCACGGCCTGCCAATGCAATCCGAGGTGCTTCGCCCTTGGCCGCCTTCCCGGCCGGCTTCGGGACGTTTCCGGGGCTCTCACCGGGGCAAATCCGGTCCCCCGGGCGATTAGGAGGCCTCCCCGGGCAGGCCCGGGCTTCAGGCCGCCGCTTTTCCATCCCGGCCGAAAGAGGCGAAAAATGCCGAAAATGGCCAAAAATGGCCGCCGGCAGGGCCTGTCGGTCGGTTTGGCGGCAGCCTGGGTCGGTGCCTGCAGACCTGGAGGCTCGAGAAGGTTTTTGGCGATGTCGACCGCCTGGACTCTTGCTCTTGGCTGCAGAGAACTGATTCTATTGCCTCCGACTCCCAGCACTTTCTGTTCTGTACTATTCTGCATGGTCAGTCTGGACACCCGTCATTCTCAGTTAATTTATAATTAATAAACTATACCACTCCCAATAAGATTTACCACTGTTAGTAAACCTGACTGTTACTAATTAAACCTTCCAATTACTAACAGATTTCCTAAGTTTTGAAAGATAAACAAGAAAAATTCTCACCAACCAATCACTTCGCTATTTCCCTGTGATGTCACACATTGATTTTCCTTAGACATCGGCCAGTCGACAGACTGACCCCCACTCCCACCCTGACCCCCACACTGACCCCCACCCCCACCACCACCCTGACCCCCAACTCCACACCCACCACCACCCCCACCCTGACCCCCAACTCCACCCTGATCCCCAACACAACACCCACCCCCACCCTGACCCCCACCACACCCTGACCCCCACCCTGACCCAAACCAACCCTGACCCCCACCACAACACCCACCCCCACCTTGACCCCCACCCCCACCCTGACCCCACCCCCACCCTGACACCACCCTGACCTCCCCACCACCCTGACTCCCATCCTGACCCACACCCCCACCCCCACCACCACTCTGACCCCCACCCTGACCCCCACACCACCCCCACCCCCATTCTGACCCCCACCCTGACCCCTACACCCACCCCCACCATCACCCTGACCCCCACCCCACTCCCACCCCCACCACAACACCCATCCCCACCCTCACCCCCACCCTGACCCACAACCCCACCACAACACCCACCCCCACCCCCACCCTGACCCCCAACCCCACCCTGACCCCCAGACCCACACCCACCACCACTCTGACCCCCACCTTGACCCCCACCCCCACCTCCACCACCGCCCTGACCCCCACCCTGACCCCCACCCCACCCCCACCCCCATCCTGACCCCCACCATGACCCCCACACCCACCCCCACCCCCACCCTGACCCCCAACCCCATCCTCACCCTGACCCCCAACCCCACCCTGACCCCCACCCCGACCCCCACCCCCACCCCCACCACCACCCCCACCACCACACCCACCCCCACCCCCACCCTGACCCCCAACTCCACCCCCACCTCAACACTCACTCTCACCCTGGCCCCCAACCCCACCCCCACCCTGGCACCCACCCCCACCCCCACCCTTGCCCCCACCCTGACCCCCATCCCACCCCCACCCCACCCTGACCCCCATCCCCACCCCCACACTGACCCCCACCTCCACCCCCAACCCCACCACCACTCCCACACCCACCACAACCCCCACCCCCACCCCCACCACAACCCACACCCCCACCACCACCACCACAACCCCCACCCCAACACCCAACCCCACCCTAACCCCCACCCCTAGCCCAACCCCCACCTCAACCCCAAACCTGACCCCAACCCCCACCCCAACCCCCAACCCCACCCTAACTCCCACCCCTACCCGAACCCCAAACCCCACCTCCACCCCCAACCCTACCCAACCCCCACCCCAACCCACACCCCAACCGTGACCCCAATCCCCACCCCAACACCCAATCCCACCCCAACCCCCACCCCCACAACATCACCACCCCAACTCGCATCCCAAACTCCACACCATCCGAACACCTACCCCAACCTCCATCTCGACCCCCATCCCCACCCCAAACCCCACCTCCCCCACCACCCCACCCCCACCTCCCCCCCACCCCAAACCCCTCGCCACCCCAGCCCCTACCCCCACCCCCATCCTACACCCCACCCCAACACCCACCCCTACCCCCGCCCATCCTGTACCCCACACCACCCCAACCCCCACCCCCCCACCTGGCTCAATCTCCCCTTTCATGCTGTTTTAGCTCTGAAATCTCCAGCACGGACTGTGGGGAGCATTCACAACAAATTCGATGAATTAATAGCACAGAAAGACATTGATACGTTTAATTGCCATTATGGAAATGGGAACTAAATAGAAGAGAAAAGGGAGGAGGTGGATCCCTGATAGTGAAGGATGGATAAAGACAGTTGAGAGAAAGGATCTTACCTCAGGAAATAATCATGTCGAATCAGTTTGGATGGAGTTAAGAAACAGCAAAAGAGAGAAAACATTTGTGAGAGTTGTTTAGAGGCCACCTATTGGCTCTTACAGTGTACCAATCAGGAAATTAGAGACAAGTGTAACAAGGGTAACACAATCATCATGGAGGGCTTTAATTGTCTTAGAGACTGGTCAAACCAGGTTGCAGTAATAGTGTGGCGGATGAGTTCATGGAATGTATACAAGATAATTTTCTAGATCAATATGTTGAGAAACCAACTAGGGAACAGGCTATTTTGAACCTGGCATTGTGCAATGAAAAAGGGTTAATTAATAACCTTGTGGCAAAGTGGTCTCTAGGGAATAGTGATCATATTAATATAGAATTTTATATTGAATTCAAAAGTGATTTAGTGAAGTCTGAAATTAGGGCCTTTAATCGAAACAAAAGAAAACCAACATAGGTATGAGGATGAGTTGACTAAGCTCGATTGGAAACTAAAGGATATGATGGCAGACAAATAATGGTTAGCATCTGAAGAACCAATACCTTATTTGTCACAAATATACAAGTATATAAGCCTAAAAACTACCACTGACAAATATAGTCCAACACTGGCTAACAAGAGAAATTAAAGATAGAATTAGATCAAAGAACGTGGTTTATAATGTTGCTCATAAGAAAAATCAGCTTGAGAATTGAAGAGTTTTATCATTCACTTGTTAGGGATGGACGATGGATGCCCGAACCCTTGCTAGCAACACCCATAACTCAAGAATGATGTTAAAAGATTCAGTGAAACCACCTCCAAAATAATCCCAACACTGCAGCTCCCAGTAGAAAATACAGAAAATCCAAGGAATTGAGAGTTTTACTTGATCATCCTGCTCATTGAATAAAAGGGACAGTAGCAACAAGGATATGGAATTGGCTGAGTGGCAGGAAACAGAGAGAAGTGGCTCATGGATGTTTCTCGGGCAGGAGGAAGGTTTGTAGTGGAGTTCCTGACAGGTTAGTGTTGGGACACTTGCTTTTACTGATGTATATTAATCACCCAGACCTTTGTGTACAGGGGACAATTTCAAAATTGCAGATGATACAAAACTTGGAAAGGTTGTGAACTGTGAAGAGGACTGCTGGAGTATTGTGTCCAATTCTGGGTGCCAGATTGTAAGAAGTATGTGAAGGCATTGGAGAGAGTGCAGGAAAAATTCATGTGAATGGTTCCAGGGATGAGGAACTTCATTTATGAACTTAGATTGGAGAGTTTGGCACTGTTCTCCTTGGAGAGAAGGTGGCTGAGAAGAGACTTGATGGAGATGTTCAAAATCATGAGGGGTCTGGGCAGAGTAGATGGGGAGAAACTGTTCCCATTGGTGGAAGGATCAAGAACAAGCGGACACAGATTTAAAGTGATCCATAAAAGAAGCAAAAGTGACGTGAGGAAAAACCTTTTCACACAGCGAGTGGTTAGGGTCTGGAACACACTGCCTGAGAGTGTGGTGGAGGCAGGGTCAATTGAAGTATTCAAAAGGGAGTTAGACTGTTATCTGAAAAGGAAGAATGTGCAGAAGTACAGGGAGAAAATGGGAGAATGGAACTAGGTGAGTTGCTCATTTGGAGAGCTGGTACAGACACAATGGGCCAAGTGGCCTCCCATTGAGCTGTCACAATCCTGTGATTCTCCATTATTCTGTGATATTATCATAAGGTTTAGGTTGACTATTGAAAAGTAAGGAACAATCCAGAGTAAAAATAATTAACTGGGGGAGGGCTAATTTCAGTGGGTTGAGAATGGATCTGGCCCAGCTAAATAGAAATGAAAGATTGGCAGGAAAATCTGTAACAGACCATGGGCTGCTTTTAGATGAGAGAGTTGAGGTACATTCCCTGGAGTGGGAAATCCAGAGAGATAAAGAGTAAGATGAATCAGAAAATGAGTATGCAACAGGTATCAAGCGAATAATACAATTCCAAACCAATGCAATTAGAAACAAAAACTTGAGACAAAATTGCTGGTCACTTGGGAAAATGTGGATTAATTAAAGAAAAACAACATAGCTTTGTTGAGGGCAAATTAATTTGATGTGTCACAATGCTCCAGTTAAGGTCGAACTCGTGTCTTATACAAGTTCAACATAATCTTGTTGCTCTTGTGCTCTATGTCCATATTGATAAAGCCCAGGATACTGTTTGCTTTATTAACCGCTCTCTCAACCTGTCCTGCCATCTTCAATGATTTATGCACATATACACCCAGGTCCCTCTGGTCCTGCACCCTCTTTAGAGTTGTACCCTTTATTTTAGATTGTCTCGCCATGCTCTTTCTACCAAAATGAATCACTTCTTTGCATTAAATTTCATCTGCCACATGTCCACCCTTTCCATTAACATGTCCATGTCCTCTTAAAGTTTAACACCATCCTCCTCATGGTTTCTAATGTTTCCAGTTTGAGTAATCTGCAAAGTTTGAAATTGTGCCATTTATGCCCAAGTCTAGTTCATTAATATATATCATGCAGAACCAGGGTCCTAACGCCAACTAACTTCCTGGATGATGAGGGTAATGCTGTTGATGTGGTGTACATGGACTTCTAAAAGGCATGTGAAAAAGTGCCACATAACAGGCTTGTCAGAAAATTTAAGAGCTCATGGAATCAAAAGGACAGTTAGACCCCCAGGGGTTGGACCCATAAGGGTTAGGCCCCAGCTGGAGTATTGTGTACAGTTCTGGACACCACACTATTGGAAGGATGTGAATGTATTGGAGAGAGTGCAGAAGAGGTTTATGAGAATGGTTCCAGGGATGAGACACTTCAGTTATGAGGAAAGATTGGAGAGGTTGGGACTGTTTTCCTTGGAGAGGAGAAGGCTAAGAGGAGACTTGATAGAAGTTTTCAAAATCATGAGGGGTCTGGATAGAGTCGAAAGGGAGAAACTGTTCCCACTCGTAAACAGATCGAGAACCAGAGGGCACAGTTTTAAAGTGTTTTGCAAAAGAAGCAAGTGCGAGGTGAGAAAAACACAGCGAGTAGTTTTGGTCTAGAATGCACTGCCTAGAAGGTTATTGGAGGAAGGTTCAATCGAGGCATTCAAGAGGGTATTGGATGATTATTTAAATAGAAACAATGTGTAGAGTTATGAGGAAAAGGCAGGAGGTTGGCACTAAGTTAAAATGCTCAGAGATCCAGTACAGACACGATGGGCTGAATGGCCTCCTTCTGAACTGTAACAATTGTGTGATTCTGGGACAGTATGGATGGGTATGAAATTGGCTAAGTAGCAGGGAGCAGGGAGTAGTAGCAAACAGTTGTTTTTTTAAATCAGAGGAAGGTTTGTAGTGGACCTCCCCAGGGCTGGTGTTAGGACCCCTGCTCTTTTTAAACATTTACAAAACCCTGGTTCAGCCTAAACTGGGTAATTGTGTCCAGTTCTGGGCATCACGCTTTAGGAAGGATGTGAAGACATTAGAGACAGTGCAGAAAAGATTCACAGGAAAAATTCAGCAACTATAGGCCAGTCCATTTAACCTCAGCAGTGGAAAGGCTTTTAGAAATGATCATCTGGGACAAAACAGTCACTTGGACAAATTTAGATTCATTTAGGAAAGTCAGTACAGATTTGTAAACGGCAAATCATGTTTAACTAACTTGCTGGTGTTTTTAATGAGGTGACAGAGAGGGTTGATGAGGGGAATGCTGATGATGCCAGTGTCCCTCAGATATCATCGAATTATACAATGGGTACAGTCCAGGAGGATACCATTTGCTCACTGTCTTTGTGTCTGTGTCTGCGTCTGTGTCTGTCTCTGTGTCTGTGTCTCTGTGTCTGTGTCTGTCTCTGTGTCTGTGTCTCTGTGTCTGTGTCTCTGTGTCTGTGTCTGTCTCTGTCTTTGTGTCTGTGCATACTTTCCGCATTTGTAACTCACATAATCCCAGGCACCCTCCTTTATCCTGTAGCCTTGTAATGTTTTTTCTCTTCAGATAATTATCCAATTTTCTTTTGAAAGCCTCAGTAAACTCACAGGCTGTGTATTCCGGATCCTTTCCTTTTGCCAATTACCTTAAATCTTTCCCTCTGTTTCTCGATCCCTCTGCCAACAGGAATATTTTCTCCCTGTTTCAGGGATCCAGCTACGTGGGTTGATTGCAGAAGCTAGGACTGTTCTCTTTGGAGAGGAGAAGACTAAGAGGAGATTTGATGGAGATGTTCAAAACCATGAGAGATCTGGACAGCATAGATGGGGCTTTCAAAAGTAATTTGAATAATCAAGAGAAAAATTGCAGGGCAAAGCTGAAAAGGTGAGGATTGCACTGGCTGGGTTGCTCTTGCAAAGAACCTGCATGGGAATGATGGGCCGAATGGCCTCGCCCTGTGCTGTAATTCTTCAGGGTGAGTACTGGCAGGGTGGTATTAGTCACAGATGCTGTACTGAAGACTGGCAACTGAGAGTGGGACAGGGGGTGTCTCGGTGATAGAGGAACCCACGAGTGTGAGAAGGTAACTTATATCAGCCTCTGGCCAGATGTTTGAGCAGGTGGTTTGATCCAATATCTCTATCAATGGTGTTTAAGACCAGAAATCTGGAATGTTAACAAAATGGCAGACAGCTGTCAGCAGCTAAGGACAGTTATTGAAATGTTTATTAAATAACGGATAGATGGAATGAAAAATGTATAGATAAGCAGGCAGTCAGGTTAACAGAACAAGGGCCAGATGCACTGAGAACCAGGCAGTAAGAGTGTCTTCATTCTTGATTTCTTTTGCGTGTTTCAGTTGATTGAGTGGTGACATCACATGTGGGGATAGGCTTGGTGGAGGTTTTGAGTCTAGCAGACCGAGAGAGATCAATGAGGAATATGATTTGAAGTGACAGTGTTTATATATCTGGACTATTCACTATTGCAATTGGTGATAATTCAGCTCCTTCACACTTTCTCACTCAGTAACTTCTCCAAGTCCCATCTCCTGGTGATAACATCAATACAAACTGCTGGAACAAAAAAACACCAATAATATTAAAACAAAGACTGACAGAGACAGAGAGAAGCTTAAATCATTCATGTTTTTGAATTGATCTGTAAATGAGGTGATATCAGTAATCCCTGCAGCCGTGTTTTGCACATTACCTAAGATCATACAAAATAAAAACACAAGAACGTAAGAAATAGGAACAGGAGTAGACCATTCGGCCCATCGAGCCTGCTCCACCATTCAGAACAATCATGGCTGATCTTGGACTTCAACTCCACTTTCACACGTGCTCCCCATTTCCCTCGATTCCCTTCACACCCGAAGATCTGTCTGTCCCAGCCTTAAATGTCTTCAACGATGGGGCATCCACAACTCCCTGGGATAGAGAATTCCAAAGATTCACAACCCTTTGAGCGAAGAAATGTTTCCTCATCTCAGCCCCAAATGATCGGCTCCTTATCCTGAGGCTGTGTCCCCGTGTTCTAAACTCTCCAGACCAGCTGGCTAACAGGAAACAGAGAGTAGGCATAAATGGGTCTTTTTCTGGTTGGCCGGATGTGACGAGGGGTGTGCCACAGGGATCAGCGCTGGGACCTTAACTGTTTACATTTTTTGTAAGTGATGCCAATCACTGAAAGCAAGCATGCAGGTGCAGCAAGCAGTTAAGAAGGCAAATGGTCTGTTGGCCTTCATTGCGAGAGGACTTGAGTACAGGAGCAAGGATGTCTCACTGCAGCTGTACAGGGCCTTGGTGAGACCACACCTGGAGTATTGTGTGCAGTTTTGAAGAAAGGATATACTTGCCATAGAGGGAGTGCAGCGAAGGTTCACCAGACTGATTCCTGGGATGGCAGGATTGTTGTATGAGGAGAGATTGGGTCGACTGGGCCCTGTATTCACTAGAGTTTAGAAGAATGAGAGGAGATCTCATTGAAATATATAAAATTCTGACAGGGATGGACAGACTGGATGCAGGGAGGATGTTTTCTCTGGCTGGGGGATCTATAACAAGAGGTCACAGTCTCAGGATACGGGGTGGGCCATTTAGGACTGAGATGAGGAGAAACTTCTTCACTCAGAGGGTGGTGAACCTGTGGGATTCTCTATCACAGAGGCTGTGGAGGCCAAGTCACTGAATATATTTAAGGAGGAAATAGATAGATTTCTAGACTCTAAAGGCATCAAGGGGTATAGGGAGACAGTGGGAGTATGGCATTGAGTTGGATGATCAGCCATGACCATATTGAACGGCGGAGCAGGCTCGAAGGGCCGAATGGCCTACTCCTGTTCCTAGTTTCTATGTTTCTATTTCTGGAATCCTCTTTGTGCTTTTACTGCAAAGACAGATACAAAATAATTATGTTAATATAAATAAACCAGCTGACGTATTTATCTTTCCATGATGATCATTACATTTCCCAGCAACTTGATTCAAACAGGATATAATCATGTAGAGACCACGAGGATGATAGAACACTGGAGGCTCTGAGTCAATATCAGCCAAGACGAGAACAAAGATACACTTTAAATACACCTTTTATACACAGAGTTTGACAGGAGGTTTCTGTCTGGACAGTCAGTGTTAATGTTATACAGCAGATATCTGGTATAATCTTAACACTCTGACAAGTTTACACTAGTGGTTTAACTGTTGCAATATGTAGCTTAAATTTTATAAAGAGGGCTCTGAAAAGCTGAGAAACTCAATATCACAACCTGCCAATCCCAATTCCCAGTAGACCCCAACTCCCAACTTGTTTATCTTTGTTTTTTTTATACATTCACGGGATGTGGGCTTCGCTGGCTGGCCCAGCATTTATTGTCCATCCTTAGTTGCCCTTGAGAAGGTGATGGTGAGCTGCCTTCTTGAACCGCTGCAGTCCATGTGGTGTATGTACACCCACAGTGCTGTTAGGGAGGGAGTTCCAGGATTTTGACCCAGCGACAGTGTGGCGAGTACCTGTGTGTGTTTATTTTTCTTTATTCTATCATGAGATGTGGGTGTCACTGGCAAGGCCAGCACTTGTTACCATAGAGTTATAGAGTCATAGAGGTCTACAGCACAGAAAAAGGCCCTTCAGCCCATCGAGCCTGCGCCAAACAAGTACCTAACTATTCTAATCCCATTTTCCAGCACTAGGCCCATAGCCTTGTACGCCACAGCATCGCAAGTGCACATCCAAATACTACTTAAATGTTATGAGGGTTTCTGCCTCTGCCACCCTTTCAGGCAGTGAGTTCCAGATTCCCACCACCCTCTGGGTGAGAAAATTCTTTCTCACATCCCCTCTAAACCTCCTGCCCCTTACCTTAAATCTATACCCCCTGGTTATTGATCCCTCCACCAAGGGGAAAAGTTCCTTCCTGTCTACCCTATCTATGCCCCACATAATTTTATACACCCCAATCATGCCCCCCTTTAATCTCCTCTGTTCACAGAATCACGGTTCAAAAGAGGCCCTTCGGCCCATCGAGTCTGCACCGACACGTGAGAAACACCTGACCTACCTACCTAATCCCATTTACCAGCACTTGGCCCATAGCCTTGAATGTTTTGACGTGCCAAGTGCTCATCCAGGTACTTTTTAAAGGATGTGAGGCAACTCGCCTCCACCACCCTCCCAGGCAGTGCATTCCAGACCGTGACCACCCTCTGGGTAAAAAAATATTTCCTCACATCCCCCCTAAACCTCCTGCCCCTCACCTTGAACTTATGTCCCCTCGTGACTGACCCTTCAACTAAGGGGAACAGTGGCTCCCTATCCACCCTGTCCATGCCCCTCATAATCTTGTACACCTCGATCAGGTTGCCCCTCAGTCTTCTCTGCTCCTACAAAAATAACCCAAGTCTATCCAACCTCTCTTCATAACTTAAATGTTTCATCCCAGGCAACATCCTGGTGAATCTCCTCTGCACCCCCTCCAGTGCAATCACATCCTTCCTATAATGTGGCGACCAGAACTGCACACAGTACTCCAGCTGTGGCCTCACCAAGGTTCTATACAACTCCAACATGACCTCCCTACTTTTGTAATCTATGCCTCGATTGATAAAGGCAAGTGTCCCATATGCCTTTTTCACCACCCCACTACATGCCCCTCCACCTTCAGAGATCTATGGACACACACGCCAAGGTCCCTTTGTTCCTCAGAACTTCCTAGTGTCAAGCCGTTCATTGAATAATTCCTTGTCAAATTACTCCTTCCAAAGTGTATCATCTCACACTTTTCAGGGTTAAATTCCATCTGCCACTTATCTGCCCATTTGACCATCCCGTCTATATCTTCCTGTAGCCCAAGACGCTCAACCTCACTGTTAACCACCCGGCCAATCTTTGTGTCATCCGCAAACTTACTAATCCTACCCCCCACATAGTCATCTATGTCGTTTATATAAATGACGAATAATAGGGGACCGAGCACAGATCCCTGTGGTACGCCACTGGACACTGGCTTCCAGTCACTGAAGCATCCTTCTGTCATCTCCCTCTGTCTCTGTTTTGAATCCACCTTATCAAATTACACTGCATCCCATGTGCATTTGCCTTCTTTATTAGTCTCCCATGTGGGACCTTGTCAAAGGTTTTGCTGAAATCCATATAAACTACATCAACTGCACTACCCTCATCTACACACCTGGTCACCTCCTCAAAAAATTCAATCAAATTTGTTAGGCATGACCTCCTTCTGACAAAGCCATGCTGACTATCCCTGATCAAACCTTGCCTCTCCAAGTGGAGATAGATTCTCTCCTTCAGAAATTTCTCCAATAGTTTCCCTACCACTGACGTGAGAGTCACTGGCCTGTAGTTCCCTGGCTTATCTCTACAGCCCTTCTTAAATAGCGGGACCACATTAGCTGTTCTCCAGTCCTCTGGCACCTCCCCCGTGGCCAGAGAGGAATTAAAAATTTGGGTCAGAGCCCCTGCGATCTCCTCCCTTGCCTCCCTCAGCAGTCTGGGCCACAAATCATCCGGAGCTGGATACACACATACAAACGCAGACAGGTACGCACATCCCTAATTGCCCCTGGAACTGTGTGTCTGGCTCGGCCATTTCACAGTCAACCACATTGCTGTGCGTCTGGAGTCACATGTAGAGCAGACCAGGTAAGGACGGCAGATTTCCTTCCCTAAAGGACCGTAGTGAACCAGTTTGGGTTTTCACAACAATCAATGATAGTTTCATGGTCCCTATTACTGGGGCTAGTTTTATAACTCCAGATTTTATTATTTGAATTTAAATTCCACCAGTTATTATGATGGGATTTGAACCCGTGTTTCCCAGCCTCGAGATTACTCGTTGCAGTGACATCACCATAAGCCACTGTGTCCTGTGCACACAGATGCGTACCCATGTGAGTGTGCACGTGTGTGAGCGTGCACGTGTATTTTTGTGTCTTTGTATGTACTTCTGTCTGTGTTTGTGTGTGTGTATTTAGATATCTGTGTGTACCTGTGTGTATGTGTATCTCTGTATATACACAGTTTGTGTCTTTTAGTGTGTCTGGAAATAAGAATTATCAAGGGATAGAAGTCACTGTGGGTGTGGTTTAAAAGCCCCCTAATGGTGACTACAATTAGAGTATAAATGCAGGCTTATAAAAAAGATACAGCAATTGGTGATTTTAATCTTCATATAGATTGGATTTCAGAGAGAAGTGATCTTGAAAATCATAGCAGAAAGCAATAATAATAATATGTTTGAAGCAGAAATTGGTGAAACACAGTCTGGATTTAGACCTAGAGCAGGAAGAAGAGAGGGAATATTTAACCTAAGAATAAATCTTTGCTAAATATTTGGAAAGGAACTAGAACATTTACATATGCTTCATGGACTATGACAAAGCGTTTGTTTATGGTTATCACCAAAAGCTAACAGATGTGTTGCTAAAATATGATAATGAGGGTAAAATGTGAGATTATTGGGACCTAATAGCGAGAATCAGGATAAAAGAAGGACGGGTATGTTTCAGGTGAAGAGAGGAGTACGACAAGGCAGGGTTACTGTCGCCAACATTATCCAATCTGCACATAAAACAAATATTCAGAGGCCTGAATTTTTCAGTGGGTGGGTGGGGGTGGGCGGGGCTTGGCGGGAGTGGGCGGGGCTTGGCAGGAATGGGCGGGGCTTGGCACGAGTGGGAGGGGTGAGCGGGGCTTGGCGGGAGTGGGCGGGGGTGGGCGGGGCTTGGCAGGAATGGGCGGGGGTGGGCGGGGCTTGGCGGGGTGGGCGGGCTCAGCGGGAGTGGGCAGGGTGGGTGGAGCGGGGTGGGGTTGGGCGGGGTGGGCAGGAGTGGGCGGGGGTGGGCAGGGCTTGGCGGGGTGGCCGGGCTCAGCGGGAGTGGGCAGGGTGGGTGGAGTGGGGTGGGGTTGGGCGGGGTGGGCAGGAGTGGGCGGGGTGGGCGGGGGTGGGTGGAGCGGGGTGGGGGTGGGCGGGGCTTGGCGGGAGTGGGCGGGCTCAGCCGGGGTGAGCGGGGCGGGGGTGGACGGAGCGGGGTGGGGGTGGGCAGGGTGGGCGGGGGTGGGCGGGGATGGAACATTGCGGTGATGTCAGGACACACGGGCAACATCATCACGCGTGATTTTACATGTGGGCGTGTTGGGCCCCGCCCCTGCACGCCAACTGAGAGATTCACACCAACTGAGAGATTCAGGCCAGGGAATTAGATGTACTTCCAAGGGTAAAAATTGGAGGCAAGAACGTAAATTTGTGGTTCGTTGATGGCACAGAACTATTTGCAGAATCAGAAGAGGCCCTACAAAATATCATAAAGTAAAATCTAGAAGTTTAGAAAATGGATTGAGCATGAACAAGACAAAACCAATGGTAGTTAGAAGGAATACATTAGAAGAAACTAAAGCGAAGATTGAAGTGGATGGTGTCACACTGGAACAAGTAGATAAGCCTGTCTATTTAGGACAAATTATAACAAAAGATGGTAGATGCGATGTCGAAGTCAGAAGGCGGCTAGAGATAGCCAGAAGTAATTTTGGGAAGATGAGGGATATTTTAATCAACAAGAAAACTCAAGCTTGTAACAAGGAAAAAAACCTCAAAATGCTATATTCTATCCACTTTCCTGTACGCCTCAGAAACCTGTGGAAGAAAATAGAGGCTTTTGAAATGTGGATGCTAAGATATATGCTTAAAATTCGAGAAGATCATAAGACAAACAAAAAGGTGTTTGAAATTGCAAAAGCAAATAGAACAAAAAGCAACACTCAGAAAAGTAAAGGTCAGTATTTTGGCCATTTGATCAGTGCTGAAAAGCTACAAGGATCTCTTCCAGAGGGCAAAGTGGCCGGCAGCACAAAGAGGAGTCGATCGAGGTGTAATTGGGTGACAGACGTCACAGAGCTGTTACAGATGAGTTACAGTGGATGTGTGAGGAGGGTGCAATGTGAATAGGTGAGTGTGAATACCATAAACAGCAGCAGCAACAGATTAGACACTTCATTGGCAAATTGGCAAAGATAAACTTGAGGATGAGTTTGTAGAGTGTATTCAGAACAGTTTCATAGAATATCATGTTGTGGAACCAACCAGGGAAGTGGATATTTTAAACCTGGTAATGTGTAATGGGGCAAGATTAATTAATGATCTCATAGTAAAGGATCCTTTAGGGACAAGTCACCATAACATGATGGAAATTCACATTCAGTTTAAGAGTTAGAAACATGGGACTGAAACTGGTGTTTTAAACTTATATAAATGTTACTACAAGAGTATGAAGATAGAGTTGGCCACAGTGAACTGGAGAAATAGGTTAAGAGGTCAGACAGTAGAGGAGCAGTAGCAGGCATTTAAGGAGATATTTCATAACTCTCCACAAAGATATACTCCATTGAGAAAGAAAGACTCTACGAGAAAGATGCATCATCTATGACTAAATAAGGAAGTTAAAGGTGCTATTGAATTAAAAGAAAACTAGTGCAATGTTGCACAGATTAGTGGCAGTTATTGGGGTATGTTAGCTCAGTTGGCTGGACAGCTGGTTTGTGATGCAGAGTGATGCCAACAGTGCGGGTTCAATTCCTGTACTGGCTGAGGTCATCCATGAGGGCCCCACCTTCTCAACCTTGCCCCTTCATCTGAGGCATGGTGATCCTCAGGTTAAACTCACCACCAGTTGTCTCTCCCTCTCTAATGAGAGAGAAGCCTATGGTCATCTGGGACTACAGCAATGGTGACGTCCAGACCAGAGGATTGGGAAAATTTTAGAAACCAGCCAAGTATGACTAAAAAAATTAGATTGTGAGAGTGAGCTAACAAGAAATATAAAAACAGGAAGAACCACTACAAACTAATAGAGCATTATGAACCCAGGGATGTGGGCGGAGACCTGGTTAGGGACCAATCTCCTAAACTTTTGTTTAAAGTAGATAAAGTTTGAGATTAAAGATGCTCACTAAGCAAATAAAGGTACAAGGTTCTATGGGTTTTCAACAAACAGAAACAAACTTTATTAGACAAGTTCATAAAGATAAAACAATTTACAATATCTATCTTATACTCTAACATTCAGAGTAAGTACAAGGTAGATATGAATGAGCAGGTGAGCTGTGGTCAGACACTCCACACTACACAATCGATGACAGATGTGACCAAACCAGATTCCATAGATTTCTCAACAACCCACCCAGGTGTTTGTCACACTATGAACCAACCAATCTCACTGAAACTTCGGGTGGGATTTCCCATTCCTGCCAGTGGTGGGACCAGAAAATTCTGGCCAAATTAAATAACTTTTGGCTGCTCCCCAAATTTTCCAGTCCCACCCGTGCTGATTCCCAATGCAGCAGAGACCGGAAAATCCCTGTTTTCACCTTCCTCACAAGGGTTTCCAATCTTCACATTTGAAGATCTCGCCTTGGAATTCTCTTCAAAAGTCGCTTCCACTCAGATGTCTTCAACAATGACCCACCTCACCTTCCGAGATTCCTTTCCACGGGATCTCCGAGCACACTCAAGCTTCACCTACCTTGTACAATCTCAGCTCCTCGAACATGCCAAGCAGAAAAGGACTGCTCCAAAGGGGAACCTTTGCCCCAACGACCTTCAGCACAGAGTCACCAACTTTCAGCTGCCTGGAGGCAGACAGGGAGCTACAGACCTGAAAATCATCAACAGGTTTAAAAAGCTTCTGGTACTCGTTTCACTCAAAGTCTTCTCCCTGCAGCTTTTTCTTGAATTTGGAGCCTATTACGCTTGCTCCTTTCTTTAACTTCACTTAAGGGACCTATCCCTGTCTTCTGGCTCTTATCCCATGCCTGGGACTGCCTTTGGGGATCTCCCCTGTCCCCTTCCCATGCCCTGCTCCCTGGGATGCTGACGAGATGATGGTGTTCGGTATCAGGTCATCTGACCTGCCTTTTTGCACCATTCTGTGTTTTCTCTGCTGTGCTGGTGACAGGGTCGCTTCCCAGCCTGAAGAATGCACATGTGCAAGAGGCCTGAGGATTGTCAGGAACTGGAGCTCCTGAACTATGAACTAAAGGTAAGGAGTTGAGTTTGAGTTACTGCTGAGAAAAAGAGACATGTTGAAGCTTTTCACTTTGCACTCATCAGGACAGCAATAGTTTACAATAATCCCAATATAGAGGGAAAACAACAATTCACACTACGTGTGGAGGGAGTGCTGATTGATTGGCAAGTTGGCTCTGATTGGTAGAGGCGTTGTCATGGAGAATGCACCAGTGATGGTGACTGACAGTTAACTACCAAGCATTGTTCGAAATTCAAACCAGGCAGCTTGACCCTGATTGGCAAGACTCAAGTTCTGTACTAGCAAACGATTACTTGAGTTTCTTAACAAGAGGGTGAGAATGGTGAATTAATAATTGGAAACAAGGAAATGCAGAGACTTAGACAAGTATCCTGTATCTGTCTCCACTGTAGAAAGCACAAAAAGCATTCCAAAAATAGGAGATAAGCAGGGGGTGAAAGTGAGGGACAAATTTGAAACAATCACAATCACTGGTGGAAAAGCACCAGGAAATGAATGGGACTAAAGGCTAAGAACTCTCCAGGATCTGCTCACCAGCATCCCAGGCTCTTAAAAGAAGTGGATGCAGAGACAGTGGATGTATTGGTTGTAATCTTCCAAAATTTCCTAAATTCTGGAACGGTCACAGTAGATTGGAAAACCACAAATGCAACACCTCTATTCAAGAAGGGAGAGAGACAGAAAGCAGGAAACTATAGGACTGCAGCGGTTCAAGAAGGCAGCTCACCACCAACTCCTCAAGGGCAGTTAGGGAAGCCTAGAATCCATTATTAAGGAAGGAGTAACAAGACATTTAGAAAATCAGAATGCAATCAGGCAGAGTCAGCATGGTTTTATGAAAGGGAAATGGTGTTGTACAGATTTATTAGAGTGCAGGTTGTTCATTTTCGGGGTCCCACGGGGATCAGTGCTGGGGTCTCAACTATTTACAATTTATGTTAATGATTTGGATGAAGGGACCGAGGGCTGAATTTTAAGCCCGGCGGTTGGGCGCAAACCTGAACCGATCGGGCATAAACTGGCGCGAGAAGATGTCAGGTGAGCGTCCTGATGTCATCACGCACCCACGCGATATTTCGCAGGCAGGGGTGTGCAGGAGTCGGGAGTGCGCCTGCAGATAATTAAGAGGGCAACTCAGCCCAGTAACGGGGCAATTGTCTCTGAATTTTCGTGGCCTGTCCAGCCTTTCGGTTGGCGGGCGGGTGAATCGACCAGGCGGCCTTTACAGTTTCCATCAAACCTCATCAAGGGCGGGATGAGGTTTCCGTTATGAAATAAAATAAAAATAAATATCTACGGTCAGCATTTTTATCAGCTATATTTTCAGGTAATCGATTATGGTGCCTGGAAATTTCTGTGCAGCTTTTGAAACCTTTATTTGATGGTTTTCAGGTCTGCAGCTCCCTGAGTCTGTCTGCTTTCAGGCATCTACTTCACCTGTGCCCATCGCTCACCCTCTTCCTGCCCCCAACCCTGGCAGCGCAGACCTTTACCGCCCGTGTTTCACCCCGGCTGGCCGATAATTGGCCGGCCAACATGAAATCGCGGTCAGGGGCCCGTTTCCTGGGCACTCCTGGACCTGCCCATCACCCATACCCGCCAAAGGTAACATTCAGGCCCGAGTGTGTTGTGGCCAAATTAGCTGACGATACAAAGATAGGGAGGAGAGCAAATTGTGAGGAGGAGACAAAGAGTCTGCAAAGAGATATAGGAAGGTTCAGTCAGTGTGTAAAAATTTGGAAGATGGAGTATAAAGTGGGAAAATGTGAGGTTGTTCACTTTATCAGGAAGAATGGAAATGCAGAATATGATTTAAATGGAGAGAGACTGCAGAATGCTGCGGTACAGAGGGATCTGCGTGTCCTTGTACATGAGTCACAAAAAGTTCACTTGCAGGTACAGCAAAGTGATTAGGAAGAGAAATGGATTGTTGGCCTTTATTGCAAGGGGGATGGACTATAAAAGGAGGGAAGTCTCGCTACAACTGTACACAGCATCGGTGAGATCACACCTGGAGTACTGTGTACAGATTTGGCCTCCTTACTTAAGGAGGGATATACTGGCATTGGGGGCTGTTCAAAGAAGGTTCACTCTGTTGATTCCTGAGGTGAAGGGGTTGTTTTATGAGGGAAAGTTGAGCAGGTTGGGCCTAAACTCATTGGAGTTTAGAAGAATGAAAAATGACCTTATTGAAACATAGAAGATTGTGAGGGGGCTTGACAGGGTGGATACTGAGAGGGTTTCCTCTCATGGTACAGCCTAGAACTAGGGGGCACAGTTTAAAAATAAAGGGCCTCCCATTTAAGGCAGAGATGAGGAGGAATTTCTCCGCTCAGAGGGTTGTTAATGTTTGGAGATTAATGAAGGATGGGTTTTTGAATATATTCAAGGCTGAGTTAGACAGATTATTGATCTACAAGGGAGTCAAGGGTTATGGGAACAGACAGGAAAGTGGAGTTAACACCATAATCAGATCAGCCATGGGCAAGGCTGAAGTGGCTGAATAGCCTACTCTGCCCCCGTTTCTTGTGTTCTTATGTCCTTGCGTGTGTGTGTATATAAGTTTTTGTGTGTACTTGCCTGTTTTCCTGTATGTTTGTGAGTGTGCAGCTGTGTGTGCCTGTGTGCTTTTGTCAGTCCACTTATGTGTATGTGTGTTTATACCAGTGCCTCTGGCTGTGTGTTTATGTGCGTATCTGTGTCTGTTGATTTGTGTGTGTCTGTGTGTGTGTGTGTTGGTATTTGTGTGTACCTGTGATTGTATGTTTGTGTGTACCTATGTCTGTCAATTTGTGTGTGTGTGCATGCATGTGCATGTGTATTGGTGTTTGTGTGTACCTGTGATTGTGTATTTATGTGTGTACTTGTGATTGTGTATTTATGTGTATGTTGTGTTTTTATAAAGGCACCAATCACACATAAGGGCTTGGGTAAAAACCTTGCAGTTTCATCTATTTGGACTAAGGACATGGAAATAGTTATACATGGATACAAGGCTTGAAGGCATCAGCAGCAGAGTTGTGTGTGTTGTGTTCTGCTCGCAGGCCAAAGTGAAATTAAGACTCGGTCACATGACACACTTCCCTTCTCGTGATGGCAATGCTGCAATCCCTTAAAGGCACATTACAATGTGTGTGTGTGTGTGTGTGTGTGTGTGTGCACCTATGTGTGCCACATAGCAGTCTGGTTTATCGTTATTTCTATTGTAATGTCTTTTGAGTATTGTATCAGACCCACTTATAAATGGATTTGAGATCTCTAACATAAATGCTAAAATAATTGGGCTATATTTGATAAGTAGCACTAGCTGTGTTTAACTAAGATATTTAAAGCATCTATTAATGTCCACCTTTAATAAAATGCTCTTACTCAAAACCCAAAAATGGAATATATTTTCCAGCGGGATCTGCAATGCAGTTATTAATATTTGTTATATGATGTCAGATTTGTTTTGAAACTATATATTTGTTTGTGACAAATGATACTGCAGATCAACTCGAGCCTGAGAGAAACTGCCATATAATTGGATAAATTAAGAAATGCTGCAGATTTGGGTGATAAATCTCTGATTCATTAGGGTTTTGGAGTGTTGTGACTGTTTGGTCTCAGGTATTGCATAATCTAGGCTTGGTCAATGTAGAAAATAACAGCCAGTTTCCCAGTGGATGTGGACAGCAGCCTTTCCTTGGAATGATTGTGATTCTTTTGCACTGGACGTGATAACTTGAATTTCCGCAGTAACTTATTTCTTGACTCGTGCGGCAGTCCCTTGTGTGGTTCAGTCAGTATAATGTGGTTTTGATGCTGATGATCAGGTAGCTGTGTTGGGCTGAGCAGGAATTGGATGGACAAATTGTACAAATTCAGCTCTTAAATATGGAGTTTGATGTTAATGAGGAACTTACTAGCACATGGAGTGATTGAAGCCAGTAGCCTGGATATGTTCAGGTGAGGGAGAAGAGGGATAAGCTGGTGGAGAGAGATAAAGAAAAGTAGATGGATAAGGCACATGAGCAGCATAAACATTGGCAAAGACAAGTCAGACTAAATGGAAGCAAAATGCTGCGCATGTTGGAAAAGCTCTGCAGGTCAAACAGCCTCTGTGGAGAGAGAAACTGAGTTAATATTTTGACTCTGTCTGAAGGAGGGTCGTACGGACTCGAAATGTTAACTCTGTTTCTCTCTCTCCACAGAGGCTGTTAGACCTGCCGAGCTTTTCCAGCATTTTCTGGTTTTGTTTCAGACTAAGTGACCTGCTTCTGTGCTAAACTTTCCATATAATGTCCTTTGTAATGTTTGTGCATCTGTGTGTCTGTATAGTGTATGTTTTTGCACAGTGTGTACTCCTGTCTATAAGTTAATGACCATGGCCTGAATGTTACCTTTGGCGGAAACACCTTTGGCAGGACTGGGAGTGTCCGGGAAACTGTCCACTGATCGCGATCGGCCCCGCACTGCGAATTCACACTGACCAGTTAACAAATACCAGTGTGAACCAGGCACTGAAAAGCTCGGTGCTGCCGGGGTGTGGGTGGGAGGAGGGTGGGTGATGATGTTTCTGTGGGTGTGGGTGTCGGGGTGGGGGTGGGGGTGTGGGTGGGTGTGGGGGTGTGGGTGTGGTTGTGGGTGGGGGTGTGGGTGGGGGTGGGGGTGTGCGTGTGGGTGTGGGTGTGGGTGTCAGGGTGGGGGTGGGAGGAGGGTGGGTGATGATGTTTCTGTGGGTGTGGGTGTCGGGGTGGGGGTGTGGGTGGGGGTGTGCGTGTCGGTGTGGGTGGAGGTGTGGGTGTGGGTGGGGGTGTGGGTGTGAGTGTGGGTGGGGGTGTCGCTGTGTGGGTGGGGGTTTGGGTGTGGGTGTGGGTGTCGATGTGGGTGGAGGTGTGGGTGTGGGTGTGGGTGGGGGTTTGGGTGTGGGTGTGAGTGTCGATGTGGGTGGAGGTGTGGGTGTGGGTGGGGGTGTGGGTGTGGGTGTCGCTGTGGGTGTGGGTGTGGGTGGGGGTTTGGGTGTGGGTGTGAGTGTCGATGTGGGTGGAGGTGTGGGTGTGGGTGGGGGTGTGGGTGTGGGTGTCGCTGTGGGAGTGGGTGTGGGTGGGGGTTTGGGTGTCGCTGTGGGTGTGGGTGTGGGTGGGGGTTTGGGTGTGGGTGTGGGTGGGGGTGTGTGTGTGGGTGTCGGTGTGGGTGTGGGTGTGGGTGGGGGTGTGGTTGTCGCTGTGGGTGTGGGTGTGGGTGTGGGTGGGGAGAGGGTGGGTGATGATGTTTCCGTGGGTGTGGGTGTGGGTGTGGCTCTGGGTGTGGGTGTGGGTGTGGGTCTGGGTGGGGGTGTGGGTGTGGGTGGGGGTGTGGTTGGGGGTGTGGTTGGGGGTGTGGGTGGGGGTGTGGGTGTGGGTGTCGATGTGGGTGTGGGTGGGGTTGTGGGTGTGGGTGGGGGTGTGCGTGTCGGTGTGGGTGGGGGTGTGGGTGTCGGTGTGGGTGTGGATGTGGGTGGGGGTGTGGGTGGGGGTGTGGGTGTGGGTGTGGCTGTGGGTGTGGGTGGGGGTGTGGCAGTGGGTGTGGGTATCGGGGTGTGGGTGGGGAGAGGGTGGGTGATGATGTTTCTGTGGGAGGGGGTGTGGGTGTGGGTCTGGGTGGGGGTGTGGGTGTGGGTCTGGGTGGGGGTGTGGGTGTGGGTGGGGGTGTGGTTGGGGATGTGGGTGTGGGTGTGGGTGGGGGTGTGGTTGGGGGTGTGGGTGGGGGTGTGGGTGTGGGTGGGAGTGGGGGTGTGGTTGGGGGTGTGGGTGTGGGTGTGGGTGGGGGTGTGGTTGGGGGTGTGGGTGGGGGTGTGGGTGTGGGTGGGGGTGTGGTTGGGGGTGTGGTTGGGGGTGTGGGTGTGGGTGTGGGTGTGGTTGGGTGTGTGGGTGTGGGTGGGGGTGTGGGTGGGGGTGTGGGTGTGGGTGGGGGTGTGGGTGGGGGTGTGGGTGTCTGGGTGGGGGTGGGAGGAGGGTGGGTGATGATTTTTCTGTGGGTGTGGGTGTCGGGGTGGGGGTGGGGGTGTGGGTGGGTGTGGGGGTGTGGGTGTGCGTGTGGGTGGGGGTGTGGGTGGGGGTGTGGGTGTGGTTGTGGGTGGGGGTGTGGGTGGGGGTGGGGGTGTGCGTGTGGGTGTGGGTGTGGGTGTCAGGGTGGGGGTGGGAGGAGGGTGGGTGATGATGTTTCTGTGGGTGTGGGTGTCGGGGTGGGGGTGTGGGTGGGGGTGTGCGTGTCGGGGTGGGTGTGGGTGTCAGGGTGGGGGTGGGAGGAGGGAGGGTGATGATGTTTCTGTGGGTGTGGGTGTCGGGGTGGGGGTGTGGGTGGGGGTGTGCGTGTCGGTGTGGGTGGAGGTGTGGGTGGGGGTGTGGGTGTGAGTGTGGGTGGGGGTGTCGCTGTGTGGGTGGGGGTTTGGGTGTGGGTGTGGGTGGGGGTGTGTGTGTGGGTGTGGGTGTGGGTGTGGGTGTGGGTGTGGGTGGGGGTGTGGGTGTCGCTGTGGGTGTGGGTGTGGGTGTGGGTGGGGAGAGGGTGGGTGATGATGTTTCCGTGGGTGGGGGTGCGGGTGTGGGTCTGGGTGTGGGTGTGGGTGTGGGTCTGGGTGGGGGTGTGGGTGTGGGTGGGGGTGTGGTTGGGGGTGTGGTTGGGGGTGTGGGTGTGGGTGGGGTTGTGGTTGGGGGTGTGGGTGGGGTTGTGGTTGGGGGTGTGGGTGGGGGTGTGGGTGTGGGTGGGGGTGTGGTTGGGGGTGTGGGTGTGGGTGTCGATGTGGGTGTGGGTGTGGGTGTGGGTGTGGGTGTGGGTGGGGGTGTGCGTGTCGGTGTGGCTGGGGGTGTGGGTGTCGGTGTGGGTGTGGATGTGGGTGGGGGTGTGGGTGGGGGTGTGGGTGTGGCTGTGGGTGTGGGTGGGGGTGTGGGTGTGGGTGTGGGTATCGGGGTGTGGGTGGGGAGAGGGTGGGTGATGATGTTTCTGTGGGAGGGGGTGTGGGTGTGGGTCTGGGTGGGGGTGTGGGTGTGGGTGTGGGTGGGGGTGTGGTTGGGGGTGTGGGTGTGGGTGTGGGTGGGGGTGTGGTTGGGGGTGTGGGTGGGGGTGTGGGTGTGGGTGGGGGTGTGGTTGGGGGTGTGGTTGGGGGTGTGGGTGTGGCTGGGGGTGTGGTTGGGGGTGTGGGTGTGGGTGGGGGTGTGGTAGGGGGTGTGGGTGGGTGTGGGGGTGTGGGTGGGGGTGTGTGTGTGGGGGTGGGTGTGGGTGTGGGTGAGGGTGTGGGTGGGGGTGGGTGAGGGTGTGGGTGGGGGTGTGGCTGAGGGTGTGTGTGTGTGTGTGTGTGTGGGTGAGGGTGTGGGGGTGGTGGTGTGGGTGGGTGTGGGGGTGTGGTTGGGCGTGTGGTTGGGGGTGTGGGTGTGGGTGGGGGTGTGGGTGTGTGTGGGGGTGTGGGTGGGGGTGTGGTTGGGGGTGTGGTTGGGGGTGTGGGTGTGGATGTGGGTGTGGGTAGGGGTGTGGGTGTGGGTGGGGGTGTGGTTGGGGGTGTGGGTGGGTGTGGGGGTGTGGGTGGGGTTGTGGGTGGGTGTGGGGGTGTGGGTGGGGGTGTGGTTGGGGGTGTGGGTGTGGGTGGGGGTGTGGGTGTGGGTCGGGGTGTGGGTGGGGGTGTGGTTGGGGGTGTGGGTGTGGGTGTGGTTGGGGGTGTGGTTGGGGGTGTGGGTGTGGGTGGGGGTGTGATTGGGGATGTGGGTGGGTGTGGGGGTGTGGTTGGGGATGTGGGTGGGTGTGGGGGTGTGGGTGGGGGTGTGGTTGGGAGTGTGGGTGTGGGTGGGGGTGTGGGTGGGGGTGTGGTTGGGGGTGTGGGTGTGGGTGGGGGTGTGGGTGTGGGTGGGGGTGTGGGTGGGGGTGTGGTTGGGGGTGTGGGTGTGGGTGGGGGTGTGGGTGTGGGTGGGGGTGTGGGTGGGGGTGTGGTTGGGGGTGTGGTTGTGGGTGTGGGTGTGGGTGTGGGTGGGGGTGTGGTTGGGGGTGTGGGTGTGGGTGGGGGTGTGGTTGGGGGTGTGGGTGGGTGTGGGGGTGTGGGTGGGGGTGTGGTTGCGAGTGTGGGTGTGGGTGGGGGTGTGGTTGGGGGTGTGGGTGTGGGTGGGGGTGTGGTTGGGGGTGTGGGTGGGTTTGGGGGTGTGGGTGCGGGTGTGGGTGAGGGTGTGTGTGTGTGTGTGGGTGGGGGTGAGGGGGTGGGGGTGGGGGTGGGTGATGATGTTTCTGTGGGTGGGGGTGGGGGTGGGTGATGATGTTTCTGTGGGTGGGGGTGATAATGTTTCTGTGGGTGGGGGTGTGGATGTCGGGGTGGGTGTGGGTGGGGGTGTGGGTGGGGGTGTGGGGTTGTGGGTGGGGGTGTGGGTGGGGTTGTGGGTGGGGGTGTGTGTGTGGGTGTGGGTGGGTGTGTGGGTGGGTGTGGGTGTGTGGGTGGGGGTGGGGGTGTGGGTGGGGGTGGGGGTGTGGGTGGGTGTGGGTGGGTGTGGGTTGGGGGTGTGAGTGGGGGTGTGGGTGGGGGTGTGGGTGGGGGTGTGGGTGTGGGTGGGGGTGTGGGTGGGGGTGTGGGTGTCAGGGTGGGGGTGGGAGGAGGGTGGGTGATGATGTTTCTGTGGGTGTGGGTGTCGGGGTGGGGGTGTGGGTGGGGGTGTGCGTGTCGGTGTGGGTGTGGGTGTCAGGGTGGGGGTGGTAGGAGGGTGGGTGATGATGTTTCTGTGGGTGTGGGTGTCGGGGTGGGGGTGTGGGTGGGGGTGTGCGTGTCGGTGTGGGTGGGGGTGTGGTTGTGGGTGGGGGAGTGGGTGTGAGTGTGGGTGGGGGTGTCGCTGTGTGGGTGGGGGTTTGGGTGTGGGTGTGGGTGTCGATGTGGGTGGAGGTGTGGGTGTGGGTGTCGGTGGGGGTGTGGGTGGGGGTGTCGCTGTGGGTGTGGGTGTGGGTGTGGGTGTGGGTGTGAGTGTCGATGTGGGTGGAGGTGTGGGTGTGGGTGGGGGTTTGGGTGTCGCTGTGGGTGTGGGTGTGGGTGGGGGTTTGGGTGTGGGTGTGGGTGGGGGTGTGTGTGTGGGTCTCGGTGTGGGTGTGGGTGTGGGTGGGGGTGTGTGTGTCGCTGTGGGTGTGAGTGTGGGTGTGGGTGGGGAGAGGGTGGGTGATGATGTTTCGGTGGGTGGGGGTGTGGGTGTGGGTGGGGGTGTGGTTGGGGGTGTGGGTGTGGGTGGGGTTGTGGTTGGGGGTGTGGGTGGGGGTGTGGGTGTGGGTGGGGGTGTGGTTTGGGGTGTGGGTGTCGATGTGGGTGTGGGTGTGGGTGTGGGTGTGGGTGTGGGTGGGGGTGTGCGTGTCGGTGTGGGTGGGAGTGTGGGTGTCGGTGTGGGTGTGGATGTGGGTGGGGGTGTGGGTGGGGGTGTGGGTGTGGGTGTGGCTGTGGGTGTGGGTGGGGGTGTGGGTGTGGGTGTGGGTATCGGGGTGTGGGTGGGGAGAGGGTGGGTGATGATGTTTCTGTGGGAGGGGGTGTGGGTGTGGGTCTGGGTGGGGGTGTGGGTCTGGGTGGGGGTGTGGGTGTGGGTGGGGGTGTGGTTGGGGATGTGGGTGTGGGTGTGGGTAGGGGTGTGGTTCGGGGTGTGGGTGGGGGTGTGGGTGTGGGTGGGGGTGTGGTTGGGGGTGTGGGTGTGGGTGTGGGTGGGGGTGTGGTTGGGGGTGTGGGTGGGGGTGTGGGTGTGGGTGGGGGTGTGGTTGGGGGTGTGGTTGGGGGTGTGGGTGTGGGTGTGGATGTGGTTGGGTGTGTGGGTGTGGGTGGGGGTGTGGTTGGGGGTGTGGGTGTGGGTGGGGGTGTAGTTGGTGGTGTGGTTGGGGGTGTGGTTGGGGGTGTGGGTGTGGGTGGGGGTGTGGTTGGGGGTGTGGGTGTGGGTGTCGATGTGGGTGTGGGTGTGGGTGTGGGTGGGGGTGTGCGTGTCGGTGTGGGTGGGGGTGTGTGTGTCGGTGTGGGTGTGGATGTGGGTGGGGGTGTGGGTGGGGGTGTGGGTGTGGGTGTCGCTGTGGGTGTGGGTGGGGGTGTGGGTGTGGGTGTGGGTATCGGGATGTGGGTGGGGAGAGGGTGGGTGGTGATGTTTCTGTGGGTGGGGGTGTGGGTGTGGGTCTGGGTGGGGGTGTGGGTGTGGGTGGGGGTGTGGTTGGGGATGTGGGTGTGGGTGGGGGTGTGGTTGGGGGTGTGGGTGTGGGTGTGGGTGTGGGTGTGGTTGGGGGTGTGGGTGGGGGTGTGGGTGTGGGTGGGGGTGTGGTTGGGGGTGTGGTTGGGGGTGTGGGTGTGGCTGGGGGTGTGGTTGGGGTTGTGGGTGGGGGTGTGGTTGGGGGTGTGGGTGGGGGTGTGGGTGTGGGTGGGGGTGTGGTTGGGGGTGTGGTTGGGGGTGTGGTTGGGGGTGTGGGTGTGGGTGGGGGTGTGGTTGGGGGTGTGGTTGGGGGTGTGGTTGGGGGTGTGGCTGTGGCTGGGGGTGTGGTTGGGGGTGTGGGTGTGGGTGTGGGTGTGGTTGGGGGTGTGGGTGTGGGTGTGGGTGTGGTTGGGGGTGTGGGTGGGTGTGGGGGTGTGGTTGGGGGGTGTGGGTGGGGGTGTCGGGGTGGGTGGGGGTGTGGTTGGGGGTGTGGGTGGGGGTGTGGGTGTGGGTGTGGGTGGGGGTGTGGGTGTGGGTCTGGGTGGGGGTGTGGGTGTGGGTGGGGGTGTGGTTGGGGATGTGGGTGTGGGTGTGGGTGGGGGTGTGGTTGGGGGTGTGGGTGGGGGTGTGGGTGTGGGTGGGGGTGTGGTTGGGGGTGTGTGTGTGGGTGTGGGTGGGGGTGTGGTTGGGGGTGTGGGTGGTGGTGTGGGTGTGGGTGGGGGTGTGGTTGGGGGTGTGGTTGGGGGTGTGGGTGTGGATGTGGTTGGGTGTGTGGGTGTGGGTGGGGGTGTGGTTGGGGGTGTGGGTCTGGGTGGGGGTGTGGTTGGTGGTGTGGTTGAGGGTGTGGGTGTGGGTGGGGGTGTGGTTGGGGGTGTGGTTGGGGGTGTGGGTGTGGGTGTGGATGTGGTTGAGGGTGTGGGTGTGGGTGGGGGTGTGGTTGGGGGTGTGGGTGTGGGTGTCGATGTGGGTGTGGGTGTGGGTGTGGGTGGGGGTGTGCGTGTCGGTGTGGGTGGGGGTGTGGGTGTCGGTGTGGGTGTGGATGTGGGTGGGGGTGTAGGTGGGGGTGTGGGTGTGGCTGTGGGTGTGGGTGGGGGTGTGGGTGGGGGTGTGGGTGTGGGTGTCGCTGTGGGTGTGGGTGGGGGTGTGGGTGTGGGTGTGGGTATCGGGATGTGGGTGGGGAGAGGGTGGGTGATGATGTTTCTGTGGGTGGGGGTGTGGGTGTGGGTCTGGGTGGGTGTGTGGGTGTGGGTCTGGGTGGGGGTGTGGGTGTGGGTGGGGGTGTGGTTGGGGATGTGGGTGTGGGTGGGGGTGTTGTTGGGGGTGTGGGTGTGGTTGGGGGTGTGGTTGGGGGTGTGGGTGGGGGTGTGGGTGTGGGTGGGGGTGTGGTTGGGGGTGTGGTTGGGGGTGTGGGTGTGGGTGGGGGTGTGGTTGGGGGTGTGGGTGTGGGTGTGGGTGTGGTTGGGGGTGTGGGTGTGGGTGGGGGTGTCGGGGGGGGGTGTGGGTGTGGGTGGGGGTGTGGGTGTGGGTGTCGGGGGGGGTGTGGTTGGGGGTGGGGGTGTGGGTGGGGGTGTGGGTGGGGGTGGGGGTGTGGGTGGGGGTGGGGGTGGGGGTGTGGGTGGGGGTGGGGGTGGGGGTGTGGGTGGGGGTGTGGGTGGGGGTGGGGGTGGGGGTGGGTGATGATGTTTCTGTGGGTGGGGGTGATGATGTTTCTGTGGGTGGGGGTGTGGATGTCGGGGTGGGTGTGGGTGTGGGTGGGGGTGGGGGTGGGGGTGGGGGTGTGGGTGGGGGTGTGGGTGGGGGTGGGGGTGGGGTTGTGGGTGGGGGTGTGGGTGGGGGTGGGGGTGTGGGTGGGGGTGTGGGTGGGGGTGTGGGTGGGGGTGTGGGTGTGGGTGGGGGTGGGGGTGGGGGTGGGGGTGTGGGTGGGGGTGGGGGTGTGGGTGGGGGTGTGGATGGGGGTGGGGGTGGGGGTGGGGGTGTGGGTGTGGGTGTGGGTGGGGGTGTGGGTGGGGGTGTGGGTGTGGGTGGGGGTGGGGGTGGGGGTGTGGGTGTGGGTGGGGGTGTGGGTGTGGGTGTGGGTGGGGGTGTGGGTGGGGGTGTGGGTGTGGGTGGGGGTGTGGGTGTGGGTGTGGGTGGGGGTGTGGGTGGGGGTGTGGGTGGGGGTGTGGGTGGGGGTGTGGATGGGGGTGTGCTGGGGGTGAGCGCTGAGAGAAAGTTCTCTGAAGTCTGAGAGCCTCAGGGAGCTGCCGGCCTGAAAAAGCTAAAATAAAGGTTTTAAACTCTGAAAAATGTGTCCAGGCAACAATCAGCTGAAAATATCGCTGATTAAAATGCTGTCCACAGATATTTATTTTTGTTTTATTTCCATCACGGAAAGTTCATCCCACCCGTGGACGAGCTTTGCTGAAAAATGCAAAGGCCGCCCGGCCGATTCACCCCCCACCAACCGGAACAAAACATCAGAGACTAGTGAACCATTAATGGGCTTCAGTCCCCTCTTAGTTGTTGGCGGGCGGGTGCGTTCCTGACTTTGGTGTGTGTCTGCCGAGTGAAATATCGTGTGAACGCACACGGATATCGGGGTGCTCACCTGACACCTTCTTACACAATTTTACACTCGATCAGGTGGGTCGCACACCACTCACGGGGTGTAAGATTCTGCCCCATGTGTGGGTGTATACGGGTATGATTATAGCATCATAAGATGATAAGAACTAAGAGCAGGAGTAGGCCACTTGACCTCTCGAGCCTGCTCTGTCATTCAATAAGATCATGGCTGATCTGGTTGTGTCTTAACTCCGTTTTCCTGTCTGTCCCCATAATCCTTGATTCTCTTGTCAAGGAAAGCTCTGTCTAACTCGGGCTTGAATATATTCACTGACCCACCCCCCCTGCTCTCTGGGGCAGAGAATTCCACTGACTAACGACCCTCAGAGGGAAAAGATTTCCTCCTCACCTCCGTCTTAAATGGGAGACCCCTTATTTTTAAACTGTGCCCCCTAGTTCTAGACTCCCCTCATGAGGGGAAACATTCGCTCAGCGTCGACCCTGTCAAGTCCCCCCAGAATCTTACATGTTTTAAAAAGATCCCCTCTCATTCTCCTAAACTCCAATGGGTACAGACCCTACCTGTTCGACCTTTCCTCGTAAGATAAGCCCCTTCATCCCAGGGATCAGCCTAGTGAACCTTCTCTGAACTGCTTCCAATGCAAATATATCCCTCCTGAAGTAAAGTGACCAAGACTATGCAGTGCTGTGGGGGCAGGAATTTACCCCTGGTGGCTGGGCTTGGGGTTGGGGGGTGGTCCTGAAGCTGACTGCCATTTGCAATTGGGACCACGGTTTGACGCTGACAGGCCAAGCCAGGCCTGCCCGGTGTGAGATGCGAGGGGCAGTGCTTATTGCTACCTGTGCAGGGGTGGGGGGCGAGCGGGCCGAACACAAACCTCACACACGCGCGGGAGTGAGCGCTGCACAATCTCCCTGAGGCACAGAGCAGCCCCAGGGGGATGGAGCATTCTTAAAACAAGCAAAGAAAGAAAATAAAACTGTAATAAAACACATCCCCACATGAGCAGGGACATATTGTTAAATCAATTTCAAAACTTTCATTTGATTTTTATTTGCTTTTGGAAACCTCATCCTGCCCGTGGATGAGGTTTCCAAAAAAATGCAAAGGCCGCTTGGCCTTTTTGCCTGCCCGACAACGGTAAGGTTGGACAGGCAGCGGAAAATTTAGGTTAATTAGTTATTTAATGGCCTTAACAGGCCTTTTAATTGTTGGTGGGCGCGCTGCCAACTCCAGCGCACACCCGCCAACCGAATTATCACATGACTGCACTCGGCCAATGTCAACACGCGTCATGTCACACTCGAGTGGGTCAGGCACACGCCCACCCACAGAGCAAAGATTTCTGCCCTAGGTGCGGTCTCACTGATGCTGTGTACAGTTATAGCAAGACTTCCCTCCTTTTATACTCCACCCTCCTTGTGATAAAGGCCAACATTCCATTTACCTTCCTAACTGCTTACTGTACCTGCTTACTGTACCTGCTTACTGTACCTGCTTACTGTACCTGCTTACTGTGCCTGCTTACTGTATCTGCTTACTGTACCTGCTTACTGTACCTGCTTACTGTACCTGCTTACTGTACCTGCTTACTGTACCTGCTTACTGTACCTGCTTACTGTATCTGCTTGCTAACGTTTTGTAAATCATGTACAAAGGCATCCAGATCCCTCTGTACCACAGAATTCCATCGTCTCTCTCTCACCATTTAAATCATACTCTGCTTTTCTATTCTTCCTGCCAAAGTGAACAACCTCACATTTTCCCACATTATACTCTATCCTCTAATTTTTTGCCCTATTACTGAACCCTATCTCTATCCCTTTGCAGACTCTTTGTATCCTCCTCACAACTTGTTTTCCAACCTACATTTGTATCATCAGCAAATTTGGCTACAGTACAGTCTGTCCCTTCAGCCTAGTCATCAATATAGATTAGATATAGTTCAGGCCCCAGCACTGATCCCTGCGGCACTCCACTAGTTACAGTTTGTCAATCTGAAAATTTATCCCAAACCTGGTTCCTATTAGTAAGTCAATCCTCTATCCACGCTAATATATCACCCCCAATACCCTGAGCTCTTATCTTGTGGAGAAACTTTTATGTGGCACCTTATCGAATACCTTTTGGAAATCCAAATACACTACACCTATTGGTTCCCCTTTACCCACCCTGCTTGTTACAGCCCTAAAGAACTCTAATAAATTAATCAAACATGATTTCCCTTTCACAAAACCATGTTGACTCTGCCTGATTGTATTAGGATTTTCTGAATGTTCTGCTACTACTTCCTGAATAATTGATTCTAGCATTTCCCCAATGGTAGATGTTAGACTAACTGGCCTATAGTTTCCTGCTTTCTGTCTCCCTCTTTTTGTGAACAGAGGTGTTACATTTTTTTTTTCAAATCACTGGGACCGTTCCAGAAACTAAGGAATTTTGGAAGATTGCAACCAACACATCTACTATCTCTGCAGCCACTTCCTTTAAGACCCGAGGATGTAGGCCACCTGGTCCAGGGTATTTGTCAGTCTTTTGTTCCATCAGCTTTCCTCGTGCTTTCTGTCTAGTCATTGCGATTGTTTTAAGTTCTTCCCTCCCTTTTTTACCATCTGATTTTCCATTATTCTTGGGATGTTGTCTGTGTTTTCGCTGTGAAGACAGATACAAAATACTTGTTCAAAGTCTCTGTCATTTCCTTGTTTCCCATTATTAATTCCCCAGTCCCATCCTTTAAGGGACCAATGTTACTTTAGCTACTCTCTTACTTTTTATACACTCCTATATATCTGACTATATATATTGATGCCTGTATCCCTCAACCCCACATATCCACTTTCTCCCCAAATCCCCAATCCCACCTACCCACTGTCCCCCAATATTCCTCAATCCCCGCCTACCCACCTCCTCATATCCCTCAATCCCCACCTACCCACCTCCTCATATCCTCCAATCCCACCTACCCACTGTCCCCCAATATCCCTCAATCCCCGCCTACCCATCTCCTCATATCCCACAATCCCCGCCTACCCATCTCCTCATATCCCTCAATCCCCACCTACCCACCTCCTCATATCCTCCAATCCCACCTACCCACTGTCCCCCAAAATCCCTCAATCCCCAGCTACCCATCTCCTCATATCCCACAATCCCACCTATCCACCTATCCCTCCATTTCCCTCAGTCCTTCCTACTGCCTTTTCCCCATATTCCTCAATCCCCATCTACCCATTTTCTCCCCATATCTACCAATCCCACATTCTCCTCATATCCCTCAATCCCACCTAACCACCCTCTCCCCGTATCGCTCAATCCCATCTCCCACCTTTTTCTGGTATCCCTCAATCCCACCTCCTGCCCTCCCCCATGTCCCTCAATCCCACGTAACCACCTTCTCCCCGTATCCCTCAGTCCCACCTACCCTCCTTCTCCCCATATCCCTCAATCCCACCTCCCACGTTCTCCCCATATCCATCAGCCCCACCTCCCACATTCTCCCCATATCCCTCAATCCCACCTCCCACCTTCCCCCATATCCATCAGCCCCACCTCCCACATTCTCCCCATATCCCTCAGTCCCACCTCCCACGTTCTCCCCATATCCATCAGCCCCACCTCCCACATTCTCCCCATATCCCTCAATACCACCTCCCACCTTCCCCCATATCCCTCAATCCCGCCTACCCACCCTCTCCCCATATCCCTCAGTCCCACCTACCCACCTTCCCCCATATCCCTCAATCCCACCTACCCACCCTCTCCCCATATCCCTCAGTCCCACCTACCCACCTTCTCCCCATATCCCTCAATCCCACCTACCCACCTCCTCCCCATATCCCTCAGTCCCACCTCCCACATTCTCCCCATATCCCTCAGTCCCACCTCTCACCTCCTCCCCATATCCCTCAGTCCCACCTCCCACCTTCTCCCCATATCCCTCAGTCCCACCTCCCACCTCCTCCCCATATCCCTCAATCCCACCTACCAACATTCTCCCCATATACCTCAGTCCCATCTCCCACCTCCTCCCCATATCCCTCAATCCCACCTACCTACATTCGCCCCATATCCCTCAGTCCTACCTCCCACCTCCTCCCCATATCCCTCAATCCCACCTCCCACCTCCTCCCCATATCCCTCAATCCCACCTACCTACATTCTCCCCATATCCCTCAGTCCCACCTCCCACCTCCTCCCCATATCCCTCAGTCCCACCTCCCACCTCCTCCCCATATCCTTCAGTCCCACCTCCCACCTCCTCCCCATATCCCTCAGTCCCACCTCCCACCCTCTCCCCATATCCTTCAGTCTCACCTCCCACCTCCTCCCCATATCCCTCAGTCCCACCTACCCACCCTCTCCCCATATCCCTCAATCCCACCTACCCACCCCCTCCCCATCCCTCAGTCCCACCTCCTACATTCTCCCCATATCCCTCAGTCCCACCTCCCACCCTCTCCCCATATCCCTCAGTCCCACCTCCCACATTCTCCCCATATCCCTCAGTCCCACCTCCTACCTCCTCCCCATATCCCTCAATCCCACCTACCTACATTCTCCCCATATCCCTCAGTCCCACCTCCCACTTCCTCCCCATATCCCTCAGTCCCACCTACCCACCCTCTCCCCATATCCCTCAGTCCCACCTCCCACCTCCTCCCCATATCCCTCAGTCCCACCTACCCACCCCCTCCCCATCCCTCAGTCCCACCTCCTACATTCTCCCCATATCCCTCAGTCCCACCTCCCACCCTCTCCCCATATCCCTCAGTCCCACCTCCCACATTCTCCCCATATCCCTCAGTCCCACCTCCTACCTCCTCCCCATATCCCTCAATCCCACCTACCTACATTCTCCCCATATCCCTCAGTCCCACCTCCCACCTCCTCCCCATATCCCTCAGTCCCACCTACCCACCCTCTCCCCATCCCTCAGTCCCACCTCCTACATTCTCCCCATATCCCTCAGTCCCACCTCCTACATTCTCCCCATGCTTCAGGACATGGACAGGTCAAATTTCATACGTCTCAAGTAATGGATAAGCGCAGTCAGGGCTGAACTCTCTCATCACCAGGTTTCTGATGGAGTAGGCACGGCTATGGAGGTAAGAGTCTCCATAATAAATGTGGCCAACAACAGCTGGATGAGAGTTACCGGCAGAATTCAGATTCACCGAGCGACTCTCACTCATAAATCTGATATGCAGTATGGAACCCTGCGCTCCCATCTGTCACTAAAAACTCATTTAACTGTCTCCTGACCCCACTGTCCCCTTCAATCTCCTTCCCTGGTAACTGCTTCTCTGCCAGTGAAAAAGTTTGCCTTGACCTCTCTCCTGAAGCCGTGTGTCTTCATTGGAAACCTATTCCCAGATAAAATCAGATCAGGGATCTTTCCCTCTCTCTGATGATGGATCAATAGCCTATATGACGACAGGAGTCTCTCGTGTGGGCAGGACACTGCTGCTTATGGACTAACTGTAAGACTATCATTGATGTATAGGCCCCTCCTCCCCGGCCACGATAGTTTTGACTGATTGCGCTATCAGGTTAAGGAAAGCTCTCCACATCCTCCCGAATCTTGATTGAGAGCTTGTTGGCAGTGCACTCTCAGTAATGAGAGAGCAGGGAGGTAGGAGCTCCTGAATATGCTGTGTGTGTGTGTGTGTGTGTGTGAGACTGGGAGCAGGCCAGATAACAGCACATCCAGTTTCCTGCAGATTTAATGCCTGGATTACCTTTATTACTTTCCTATTTTTTTCTCTTTATCGCTCTCTCTCACATTAGCAGGTTGATGGATGTTTTTTCAGAGTCTCGCTGCACTCTCCCATTTTAACCCATTCCCACCCAGAAAGGAAAAAATAGTTCAGACCAGTTATTTCCCAGTTTTTATTGGTTTTTCTTTTCCCTTCTGGGAACCTTTACAGCATTTACCTCAACTTTTAATACTGGCTTGGCCCTCATGTTCAAATCCCTCTATGTCCTCATCCCTCCCTATCTGCACCTCCTCCAGTCTCACAGCCCTCTGAGATATCTGCACCCCTCTATTCTGGCCTCTTGTGCATCCTTGGTTCCCATCACTCCGCACTGGTGGCTGTGCATTCAGCTGCCTGGGCCCTAAACTCTGCAATCTCCTTCCAAACTTGTCCACTTTCCTACTTCTCTCTCCCCCATAAAACCTGCCTCCTTGACCCAGCTTTTGATCACCTGTCCCTAGTATCTCCTTATGTAATTCAGGGTCAAACCTGTGTCTTCATGACAGGCCTGTAAAGTTCCTTGGGGTGTTTTACATTTTAAAGGATATATATAAATACAATTTGCTGTTGTTTAAACCTCTTGATGGCCTCATTTAATAGAACAGCTCAAGTGGAGGCCATTCAGCTCGTCGAGTCTGTGCTGGCTCTATCAAACTGCATCCAGTGAGTCCATCCCCATTCTTTCTCCATATCACTGGAATCTTCCTGCTTCAAGTATTTAGCCAATTTCACTTTGAAGGATATTATTGAATCCATAACTTTGAACTTTCAGGCAAAATATTCCAAATCCCAAAACTCATTTGTAAAAAAAGCTTTTCCTCCTATTTCCTGGTTCTTTTCCCGATTCTCTTCACTCTGTGTCCCTCTGGTTACCGACTCTCCTACCACTGGAAACAGTTTCTCCTTATTCACTCTGTCTAAACCCCTCATGATTTTGAACATCTCGATTAAATCTCCCCCTTAACCTTCTCTGCTCTAAGGAGAACAACCCCAGCTTCTCCAGTCTCTCCACATTAACTGAAGTCCCTCATCCCTGCTCCCATCCTTGTCAATCTCCTCCGCACCCTCTCCAAGGCCTTGATGTCCTTCCTAAAGTGTGGGACCCAGAATGGGACACAATCCTCCAGCTGGGATCTAACCAGTGATTTATAAAGGTTTAGCATAAATTCCTTGTGTTTTCACTCTATTCCTGTATTTATGAGGCCCAGGATCCCAGGTGCTTTATTCGCCGCTTTGCTTACCTGTCCTGCCACCTTCAGAGATTTGCGCACAGATGCCCCAGGTCTCTCTCTTCTTGCACCTTGTGTCTAATGAGCCCATGTGAGTAATGACCATTTGTGTGAGGGAGTCACAGATGCTGAAGGTGTTTCCAATGAAATCACACATTAAGGACAGGCGTGTGATGGAGTCACACATAAAGGACAGAATCTTGATGATATTGAACTCTGTGTGTCTGTTGAAGCTGATATCATTGACTTGCTTTTCCCATTTGAGTGAAGTAAATCAAGCAACAAATCCTGAAATCTCACAGAGTTGAGGGAAGAAAAAGACTTTGTTCATCTGTAAAAACTCCTGCTTATTTTAGCAGGCACACGATTGACTCTGGGACTAACAGTCACTAAATATCTTCACAGTATCAAGTGACACAATATGGTCACTGTAACAGTCAGAATCCATTCCCATTAAATCTTCAATGAGATGCATCATTGCATAAGAACGAACAATTAATACATTCCAAACGTATTGACCAGAGATAATTGATGAGTTTCATCTGCAGTTAGTGTTCAACCCCTGGGGACTGAGTGTTCATCCAGTGAGACTCCAGCCTGTGTTGAGTAATCTGATCTTAACTAGTCTGGTTCTCAGCCCCCCCAAGCACAGTCCAGGAAAGGCCCAGGCTCCGGCCTGTGGTACTGAGCCTCCCACACACAGTGCAGGAAAGGCCCAGGCTCCGGCCTGTGGTACTGAACCCCCCACACACAGTGCAGGAAAGGCCCAGGTTCTGGCCTGTGGTACTGAACCCCCCACACACAGTGCAGGAAAGGCCTAGGCTCCGGCCTGTGGCACTGAGACGCCCCACACACAGTGCAGGAAAGGCCCAGGCTCTGGCCTGTGGTACTGAGACGCCCCACACACAGTGCAGGAAAGGCCCAGGCTCCGGCCTGTGGCACTGAGACGCCCCACACACAGTGCAGGAAAGGCCCAGGCTCTGGCCTGTGGTACTGAGACGCCCCACACACAGTGCAGGAAAGGCCCAGGCTCCGGCCTGTGCACTGAGACGCCCCACACACAGTGCAGGAAAGGCCCAGGCTCTGGCCTGTGGTACTGAGACGCCCCACACACAGTGCAGGAAAGGCCCAGGCTCCGGCCTGTGCACTGAGACGCCCCACACACAGTGCAGGAAAGGCCCAGGCTCTGGCCTGTGGTACTGAGACGCCCCACACACAGTGCGGGAAAGGCCCAGTCCTGTCCTGCCTAGTCCCAGTCTCAGGTCTGACCAAGTTATTGGGAGAGGGAATAAATAAACAAGAGATAGATTAGTTAGCTAGTTGGTTAGTCTATTAGTCAGTATGTTAACTGTAAAGTTAACTAGTACTCTGGGGGAAGTTTTAACATAATTTGGTGAGAAGATGATAGTCAACACCAGGGTGAAACTGTGAAGAGAAATAAGATGCACAGAACACCGAGAGGGACAAATAACATGAATTCTGGAACGTTCCAAAAGGATGTAAATGTGAGGCAGTCTACGAGGAGTTGGGAGTGCATAAATGCACACAACATGGTGAATAAGGTTGGGGAGTTATAGGCCTAAGTCATCACATGCAATTGTGATATATTAATAATACCAGAGCCTGGTTCCAAGAAAGGGAGGATTATGCATTTAATATTCCCATTATTGAGGAAGGATAGGGCTGTGAAAACAGAGGGGCAGGGCTGGCAGAGCTAAACTACCAAATCAGAAAGTCAGCGACTGGTTACAGCACAGAAGGGGGCCATTTGGCCCATCATGTCTGTGCTGGCCCTCTGAAGCAGCAATACACCTAGTGCCACTCCCGGCCTTCTCCCTGCAACCTCACACGCTTTCTTCCTTTTCAGATAAGGACCCAATTCTCTTTTGAAAACCTCAGTTAACTCTGCCTCCATCACATTCTCTGGCAGCGCATTCCAGATCCTAACCACTCGCTGCGTGAAAAAGTGTCTCCTCATTTCGCCATTCCTTCTTTTACTAACTACTTTAAATCTGTGCCCTCTCGTTCTTGATCCTGTTCCAGGGAACAGTTTCTCCCTGTCTACTCTGTCCAGCACCCTCATGATTTTGAACATCTCTATCAAATCTCTTAGCCTTCATCTCTCCAAGGAGAACAGTCCCAACCTCTCCAAGCTTTCTTCATAAATGAAGTTCTTCATCCCTGGAACCATCCCTGTGAATCTTTTCTGCTCTCTCTCCAATGCCTTCACATCCGTCCTGAAATGTGGCGTCCAGAACTGGACACAATACTCCAGCTGAGGCCAAACGCTTACGCAATCTTACGCAAGTTCATCATAACCTCCCTGCTCTTGTGCTCTCTGTCTATATTAATAAAGCCCAGGATACTATATACTTTACTAACTGTTCTCTCAACCTGTCCTGACACCTTCAATGATTTATGCACATATACACCCAGGGCCCTTTGTTCCTCCACCCCCTTCAGAATTATACCCTTTATTTTATATTGTCTCTCCATGGTCTCCCTACAAAAATGAATCACCTCACTGGTCTCTGCATTAGATTTCACCTGTCCGCTCATTCCACCAACCTGTCTGTGTCCTTTTCAAATTCAACACTATCTTCCTCACAGTTCACAACGCTCCCAAGTTTTGTGTCGTCTGCAAATTTTGAAATTGTGCCCTGAACACCACGGTCTAGGTCATTAAAATATATCAGGAAAAGCAAGAGTCCCAACACTGATCCCTGGGGAACTCCACTACAAACCTTCCTCCAGCCTGAAAAACATCCATTGACCACTGCTCTCCGCTTCCTGTCACTCAGCCAATTCCATATCCATGGGCAGGATTGTTACCAGGTTGGACAGACACAGTGGGCATGGTGAGTGGGCACAGTGGGTGGGCACAGTGAGTGGGCACAGTGAGTGGGCACGGTGAGTGGGCACGGTGAGCGGGCACGGTGGGCGGGCATGGTGGGTGGGCACGGTGAGTGTATCTTTTGATGGTACACACACTGCTGCTACTGTGCATCGGTGGTTGAGGGAGTGAATGTTTGTGGATGTGCTGCCAATCAAGTGGCCGCTTTGTCCTGGATGGTGTCAAACTTCTTGACTGTTGTGGAAGCTGCACTCATCCAGGCAAGTGGGGAGTATTCCATCACACTCCTGACTTGTGCCTTGTAGATAATGGACAGGCTTTGGGGAGTCAGGAGGTGAGTTACTCACCGCAGGATTCCCAGCCTCTGACCTGCTCTTGTAGCCACATTATTTATATGGCTGGTCCCAGTTCAGTCAATGGGAACCCCCAGGATGTTTATAGTGGGGGATTCAATGATGGTAATCACAGAATTGTGGAATCACAGTGCAGAAAAGGCCCTTCAGATCATCGAGTCTGCACCGACACGTGAGAAACACCTGACCTACCTACCTAATCCCATTTACCAGCACTTGGCCTATAGCCTTGAATGTTATGACGTGCCAAGTGCTCATCCAGGTACTTTTTAAAGGATGTGAGGCAACCCACCTCCACCACCCTCCCAGGCAGCGCATTCCAAACCGTCACCACCCTCTGGGTAAAAAGGTTTTTCCTCACATCCCCCCTAAACCTCCTGCCCCTCACCTTGAACTTATGCCCCCTTGTGACTGACCCTTCAACTAAGGGGAACAGCTGCTCCCTATCCACCCTGTCCATGCCCCTCATAATCTTGTACATTTCAATCAGGTCGCCCCTCAGTCTTCTCTGCTCCAATGAAAACCACCCAAATCTATCCAACCTCTCTTCATAACTTAAATGTTTCATCCCAGCCAACATCCTGGTGAATCTCCTCTGCACCCCCTCCAGTGCAATCACATCCTTCCTATAATGTGGCGACCAGAACTGCACACAGTACTCCAGCTGTGGCCTCACCAAGGTTCTATACAACTCCAACATGACCTCCCTACTTTTGTAATCTATGCCTCGATTGATAAAGGCAAGTGTCCCATATGCCTTTTTCACCACCCCACTAACATGACCCTCCGCCTTCAGAGATCTATGGACATATATGCCAAGGTCCCTTTGTTCCTCAGAATGCCATTGAACATCAAGGGATGATGGCTGGATTCTCTCTTGTTGGAGATGATCATTGCCCGGCACTTGTGTGGCGCGAATATTACTTGCCACTTGTCAGCCCAAGCCTGGATATTGTCCAGGTCTTGCTGCATTTGGACATGGACTGCTTCAGTATCTGAGGAGTTGTGAATGGTGCTGAACATTGTGCAATCATCAGCGAACATCCCCACTTCTGACCTTATGATATAAGGAAGGTCATTGATAAAGCAGCTGAAGATGGTTGGGCTGAGGACACTACCCTGAGGGACTCCTGCAGTGATGTCCTGGAGCTGAGATGACTGACCTCCAACAACCACAACCATCTTCCTTTGTGCTAGGTATGACTCCAACCAGCAGAGAGTTTTCCCCCTGATTCCAGTTTCGCTAGGGCTCCTTGATGCCACACTCGGTCAAATGCTGCCTTGATGTCAAGGGCAGTCACTCTCACCTCACTTCGAGAGTTCAGCTGTTTTGTCCATGTTTGGTCCAAGGCTGTAATGAGGCCAGGAACTGAGTGGCCCTGGCAGAACCCAAACTCAGCATCAGTGAGCAGGTTATTGCTAAGCAAGTGCTGCTTGATAACACTGTTGATGACCCCTTCCATTACTTTACTGATAATCGAGAGTAGACTGATGGGGCGGTAATTGGCCGGGTTGGATTTGTCCTGCTTTTTGTGTAATTTTCCACACAGCCGGTTAGATACCAGTGTTGTAGCTGTACTGGAACAGCTTGGCTAGACACACGGCAAGTTCTGGAGCACAAGTCTTCAGTACTATTGTCAGGGCCCATAGCCTTTGCAGTATCCAGTGCCTTCAGTCATTTCTTGATATCACGTGGAGTGAATTGAATTAAATTAGCTGAAGACTGGTATCTGTGATGCTAGGGACCTCTGGAGGAGGCCGAGATGGATCATCCACTCAGCACTTCTGGCTGAAGATTGTTGTGATATGCCAGGCCATGAGGTTTGCTGAGATTGGGTTCTGAGTACAATTCTGCTGATGACCCACAGCACCTCATGGAGGCCCAATCTTAGGTTGCTAGATCATTTTGAAATCTATCCCATTTAGCACGGTTGTAGTGCCCTTAATGTGAAGGCGGTTCTTCATCTCTGCAAGGACAGTGTGGTGGTCACTCCTACCGATACCGTCTTGGACAGATGCATCTGTGGCAGGCAGGTTGGTGAGGATGAGGTCAAGTATGTTTCTCCCTCACCACCTGCCACAGACCAGCAGTTATGTCATTTAGGATTCGGCCAGTAGTGGTGCTACCAAGCCACTCTTGGTGATAGACATTGAAGTCCCCACCCAGAGTACATTCTGCACCCTTGTGATGTTCATGGAGAAGCAACAATTCATCAGCTAAGGGAGGGTGGTACGTGGTAATCAGCAAGAGATTTCTTTGCCCATGTTTGGCCTGGTGTCATGAGACTTAATGGGGTCCAGAGTTGATGTTGAGGTTTCCCAGGGCAACTCCCTCCTGACTGTATACCACTGTGCTGTCACAGGACATATCCAGGGATGGTGATGATGGTGTCTAGGACATTATCTGTCAGGTATGATTCCGTGAGGATGACTATGTTAGGCTCTCCCAATTTTGTCACTAGCCCCCAGATGTGAGTAAAGAGGGCTTTGCAGGGTTGACAGGGCTGAGTTGCTGAGTTTTCCGTTGTTGTTTCTGGTGCCTCGGTCAATGCTGGGTGGTCCGTCCAGGTTCATTCCTTTTTTAAATGAGTGAATAATTGTACAACAATCAACAATGGTTTCACGGTCAGCATTAGACTTTTAATTCCAGATTTTTATTGAATCCTGCTGTGGTGGGATTCAAACCCAGGATCTCCAGAGTTACCCTGGGGTGTCTGGATTACTAGACCAGTGACAATACCACTACGCCATCACCTCCTGCCAGTATGTCCAAGTGCGCGCAGTGAGAGCTCCCTGAGGCACAGGGCTGCCTCAGGCCTGTCACAGGGAGCTGAAGATTTAAAAACTCAGAAATAAATCATTTACCACTGTTAAAAACTGGTCCCCTCATGTGACTCTGTCACATCAGCAGGGACATGTTATGAATGAAATTTAACCATTTATATATTATTTTTATTTGCTGTTGGAAACCTCATCCTGCCCTTGGATGAGGTTTCCTAAAAAATCCAAAGGTCAATTATTACTTTAATGGCCTTAATAGGCCTTTAAATTGTTGGTGGGCGCGCTGCTGAGTCCCGTGTGTGCCCTCCGACCGAAATATCGCGCAATATCGGGCAAGCGTCCCAACGGCATCGTGCAGCATTTTACACTCAGGCAGGTCGGGTATGCGCCCACCCGCTCAGCGCATGTTCCTGCCCCATATTGCTCCTGTCCCTTTTATCCCATAGCTATAACTTTGCTCACATCTCTGTTGCGTGGTACAGTATAGGGTGTTCAGGCAGAGCAAGGGTTAATGTGGGACTGGTGAACAGCAATACCCACAGTGTGATGTAGAGAGTCACTTGGTGGTAGACTGTGCGTGGTAGAGTTTTTGATGAAGCCAGAATGGAGGCAGCTCCCAATGCTGGGTGGACCTTGGGGATGTACATGGTTATGGGTTAACAGTAAACAGTCTATGTTCAACCATACAAGCCTCTGGACCTCTTGGTGAGACACCAAACAACCTTACCACATGCAGCACTGTATCAAATGCCTTTCCATGTACACCACATCAACAGCATTACCCTCATCGACCCTCTCTGTCACCTCTTCAAAAAACTCCAGCAAGTTAGTTAAACGTGATTTCCCCGTAACAAATTCCTGCTGGTTCTGCCTTGTTAGCACTGGAGAAAGATGATGTCATTGAGGGGCCGAAAACAGAATTTACTTGGTTGGCATGAAGGAACTATCGAGGAGCCATTTTGCTACCTATTGGATTTTAACTCCTTTTCTCTGCAGGTAAATGAAATGGTTTCTGTAAAAATAGAATCTTTCCATTTTGCTGACAGAACCTTACATTCTGCAGAAGCAAATTTGCTCACTCTGCATGTTATAATTTTTAAATTGAGTAATTTTACAGAATTTCTTTTCCATTATGTTGACTTCAGGGAAAGGCTATTGTAGGCAAGTGAATAGCAGAGAGATTAGAGTGAAAAATAGCTCACAGTGGGAAGAGATGAATAGCGAATCGGTGTGAATGGGTCCTGACATTGCCCCTGACACTCTCAGTGACATGCTCAGCAGATACACTCCTACTGCATGTGTGTGTCTGTGTGTCTGTGTGTGTGTATGTGAATCTGTGTGTCTGTGTGAATCTGTGTGTGTGTCTGTGTGTGTGTATATGAATCTGTGTGTCTATGTGTGTGTGTGTGTATGTGAATCTGCGTCTGTGTGAATCTGTGTGTGTGTGTGTCTGTGTCTGTGTGTGTGTCTGTCTGTGTCTGTGTGTGTGTCTGTGTGTGTGTCTTTGTCTATGAATCTGTTGTGTGTCTGTGTGTGTATGTGAATCTGTGTGTGTGTGTGTATGTGCATGTGTGTGTGTATGTAAATCTGTGTCTGTGTGTGTCTGTGTCTGGGTGTGTGAATCTGTGTCTGTGTGTGTGTTTGTGTGTCTGTGAATGTCCCTGTGCCTGTGTGTGTGTGTTTGTGTGTGTGTGTGTGTCTGTGTGTGTGTCTGTCTGTGTCTGTGTGTGTCTGTGAATCTGTGTCTGTGTGTGTGTGCCTGTCTGTGTGTGTGTCTGTGTGTGTGTGTCTGTGTGTGTGAATCTGTGTGTGTGTTTGCGTGTCTGTGAATGTCCCTGTGCCTGTGTGTGTGTCTGTCTGTGTGTTTGTGTGTGTGTCCCTGTGTGTGTGTGTCTGTGTGTGTGTGTGTGTCTGTGTGTCCCTGTGTGTGTGTCTGTGTGTGTGTCTGTCTCTGTGTGTGTCTGTGTCTGTGTGTGTGTGTCTGTGTGTATGTCCCCCACACATCCCCATGGCCTTTTATAGCCCCTCTGCCAACCCATTGCCCCACCACTGTCCTTTGGCTTTACCCTGTGCAGATAAACTCACCCAATATCCACCTTGGGCTAACCTCAGGAAGGATGCTGACATAAAATAAAGTTATTTGTCTATGGGTAACATCACTATTTAAAAAAAACTAATTGATTAAAAATAAGCATTCAATATATTGAAATCTCTCTCTTATAAAAACAAACATTTCTACTCTGTAACCACCTGGAGCTGGGAATCAACCTTAACAAACACCCCACTCTAATAATGTTAAGTTGTAAAATCAGTCATGCAGCACAAATCCTATAATGATATCCCTCAGGCTTATGTAAACAGAAAGAGTGAAATGTCAAGTATTTATTCTTTTACACTCCACACTTTTAATTTAAAGCCCGGCAAAGTTAAATCTCTTGGAACTTTAACAGTTCCAATGAGTTGTTGCACTTTTTACGCACAATCATGTCTACTTCTCACAATCTCAGTGGGCACCTGACCTCTCCCAAAGGTGTCCCAGGATCATAGCCAAAGGGGTATCTTTACCCCTTCAAAACGGTACCCTCATTTACAAACAAATCCACCAGAGTCAGACCTGTTCCTCCCAAGTCAAATCTTTGCGTTTCAGACACCTACCTCACCAAAATCACACGTGAATACAGGCAGGAGCTGATTGATATGGGCAGCTGCTTCCATGAACCAAGAATATGTGATTTATAACCCATCCCCATTTCCCCTCAGTGAACATGGCAGAGGCCAGGTTTGAGAGCGGGATTTCAGGATTCGAACCTCTGCTGGTATTTTCAAGCAGATGGAGAGTCTTTTCATTTGCGCAAAAATTCAGGTCAGTGTGTGTGTGTCTGTGTGTGTGTGTCTGAGTCTAACTGAGTGTGTGTGTCTGAGTGTGTGTGTGTCTGAGTGAGTGTGTGCGTGTATCTGAGTATGTGTGTGTCTGAGTGTGTGTGCGAGTGAGTCTGAGTGAGTGTGTGCGTGTATCTGAGTATGTGTGTGTCTGAGTGTGTGTGCGAGTGAGTCTGAGTGAGTGTGTGCGTGTATCTGAGTGTGTGTGTGTCTGAGTGTGTGTGCGAGTGAGTCTGAGTGAGTGTGTGTGTGTCTAGCTGAGTGTGTGTGTGTGTATGTGTGTGTGTGTGTGTCTGAATGAGTGTGTGTGTGTCTGAGTGTGTGTGTGTGTCTGAGTGAGTGTGTGTGTGTCTGAGTGTGTGTGTGTGTGTCTGAATGAGTGTGTGTGTGTCTGAGTGTGTGTGTGTCTGAGTGAGTGTGTGTCCGAGTGAGTGTGTGTGTGTCTGAGTGAGTGTGTGTGTGTCTGAGTGTGTGTGTGTCCGAGTGAGTGTGTGTGTGTCTGAGTGAGTGTGTGTGTGTCTGAGTATGTGTGTGTCTGAGTGATTGTGCATGTGTGTCTGAGTGTGTGTGTGAGTGTGCATGCGTGTGTGTATGTCTGTGTGAGTGTAAATGTGTGTGTAAGAGTGTGAGCTGAGTGTGCATGTGAGTGTGCAAGCAGGGCCAGGGAGAGGGGGATGCAGACGGTGCCAGACAGCAGGGCCCAGGGGCTAAGGGTGGTCCGGGCTCAGTGTTTCAAACTGAGCTCTCAAGTTGTCCACACTGAGCAGTCAGAGCTTTGGCCCTGAAAGACCCGCTTTCAAAAATGGGAACTGTCAGGCTGAGAGCTCAGAGTTTTGAAAAACCAGCCTGTCTGGTCAGTCTGACTGAGCTGCTGCTTCTGACCCCTGGGCAGCTCCATCTCTCTGACTGTTTTTTTCAAAGCCCAGCAGAAAGTCACCGAGCTGCTTAAAGGTCCATCAGCAGCAGAGCCGCTGTCAGGAGAGAGCACTCGGCTGAGTAATGGTACGTGGTACATTTTAGAACCAATTGGATAGTGCGTGTGTGTTGAGTGAGTTGGAGGGGGGTTGAGGGAGGGGCTTGGAAGGGGCATTGGGTGAAGGCTGCAGGGAGGTGTGAGGGGGGCAGTTAGGAGTCCGGTGAGGGGGAGGGGGGGTTCACTTTTAAGGTTTAGTACCACAAAATTAAACACTGTACACATCCCAAAATTCTCTTTAAGAATTTAAATCAGGATATAAATAACAATCTAAATCTTATTTTACCCTAAAGTAGAAACAATTCTGATGACGCTCTGTGCTGATGTAGCAGAGACTTGGGAACCTTGGAACTCATCAAAACAAAAGCAAGAAACTAAAAACTGGGAATGAGGCTAAACAGGGTGTGGACTCACTACCCCTCGGGTTATTACTCTCGAATGCAATCCTTATTTGTCACTAAGGGACTGATCAAAGAAAGGTTTTAGAAATCTCCACTCCAGCCTAGACTCACCCTATCCTGCACCAGCCTGTTTAAAACCGGGCAGAAGGTGGTCACATTGTGGGACTAAAATTTCTCTGGGGTTGGGGGGAGGGGAGGAATTCCTGATCATCCATCGTAACTTTGGCAAAACAAAAATCAATTGAAATCCCTAGAGAAAGAGCATAAAGGGATTTTCCCAGAAAGGGCCCAGATAGAATCCCTGTCCAAGACTTCAGTATTTTTCTAGAAATGATTTCTCTCGAGATTTTACTGTCACACTTTACAACAGTCAGTTGGTGCCCGATAATTCAGAATGGTAAGGTTGTATTAGCTACAGCATTGAATTGTTTAGTAAATTTAGTGATTTATTTGTAGCCACTCTCCTAACAATTGATTTCTCTGTGATTAACTATCCTTCAAGAATCAGCATCAGGCCCCCAATTTCACCATTGCTATCGTCACTCTGCCTAATGTATACAGGTGTAATGAAAGAAAGACAAAACCTACATTTATGTAGCACCTTTCATAATGTCCCAAATCGCTTTATAGCTAATTAAGTACGTTTGAGTTGTAGTCACTGATATAATGTAGGCAATGTTATCAAATGGTGGAGAAGACTCGAGGGGCCGAATGGCCTACTCTTGCTTATAATACAAAAATTCCTATTTCATTCTGGGATGAATGAGATGAGCTGGACTAGATGGCCTCTGTCATCCATAATTATCTTACGAACAGAGGATGGAATCATGGCTGGAGTTCTGTTTATTTTGTTGCTAATGGAAGTTTACTGTGAGCGGGATTTGTGGGGTGAGATTACTAGGACAGGAATGCATAACAGGCTCATAGTGAATCAGTAACTTGTTCTACACGGCACATGACTCTCTTCCATTGACTTCAGTATTGTCTTCATGTCTACTTACCTATTATCCCACTCTAACTTGGTGGTTTTTATGAGATTTTTGATGTATTGAAATATTATGATAAAGTTTTTGTTGCATAGCAGATATTGAAAATATATTGTAGTGGGAACCAGCAAACAGCAGAATGTTCAGACATACTAATCAAGAAAACACAGATACAATTGTGAACAATTCAGTCTTTGTCCCCTGGCTCCTTAAAAGTTGTGTCACACAGAGACACCGAAGGGTTCCAACACTTCTCACTGACAGTGAAGACCTATGTTGTTTAGTCATTCCGTGTTGTTGCTCAGGAGTCATTTGATCTTTCTACCCTGTGAGATTACTGATCAAATATAATCAAATTACACACATTCTAGGAAATATATATATTAAAAATCATGCACCCAGTTAGAAGAAAATCTTCTACTTCTACAATTCTTGATTCTACAGTTTAGCTGAAAGGAGTTGTCCTGTTCCCTTTTCGACTGTAGCTTTGCTGACTTGTGACTTTCTTCCAGTGATCAGAGAGGGATTTTTTTAAACCTGCAGGCTCAGGGATACCGAGTTGATATTCTTCTGACCTTTGCAGCACACATTAGAACCAGAACAGAGCACCAGACCAGCACTCAGAGACCCGGGTTGCAGTTGGATTTTTAATCCCTTTTCTTCCCTGGAAAGGAAAAAAAACAAAGGTGTCTTTCACCCAGAAACTGCTCTCTTTCAACTCAGATCATGTCCACAGTCTGGGATATAACTCAACACGAGGCACTTTCTGCTGAGATAGTAACCAGTCTCCATTATTCCCACAACCATGGGAGATTATACTTCAGTTTTTGCATTGCATCTTTTCCTTTGAAATGTATCTGTCTAAAGAAGGTCTTGACACCTTTTTGGGTGCGACATTCTGTTCTCCGGACTGGTTGGTCAAGTGTAATCCACATCGGAATTTTCCAGCAAGTAGTTACTTTACATTGTGTGAGTGTGAGAGTGTCTGTATGTATGTGTGTATGTGAGAGAGTGTGCGAGAGTGTGTGTGTCTGTGTGTGTGTGTGTCAGTGTGAGAGTGTATGTATGTATGTGTGTATGTGAGAGTGTGTGTGTGTACAAGAGTGTGTGTGTGATTGTGTGTATGTGAGAGTGTATGTATGTATGTGTGAGAGAGTGTGAGTGTGTCTGTGAGTGTGTTTGTATGTGTGTGTGTGAGAGAGTGTGTGTAAGCATGTGTGCATGTGTGTAATGTGAGTGTGTGTATGTGTGTATGTGAGAGAATATGTGTTTGGGTGTGCGAGTGTGTGTGAGTGTGAGAGTGTGTCTGTGTGAGTGTGGGTGTGGGTGTGAGTGTGTGTGAGACAGTGTATGTATGTATGTATGTGTGTATGTGTGAGAAAATGTGTGTGTGTGAGAGAATGTGTGAGTGAGTGTGAGTGAATGAGTGTGTGTGTGTCTGTGTGTGTGTGTCTGTGTGTGTGAGTTTGTGTGTCTGTGTGTGTGTCTGTGTGCGTGTGTCTGTGTCTGTGTGTATGTCACTCTCATTTTCTCTGTATATCTGCTTCTAGCTCTCTCCAATTGTTTCTCTCCCTGTTGTTTGCGGAAACTTTCTCTCTTGCTTTTTTGTGTCTCACTGTTATTTTTCCCTTCATTGCACCATCTTTTATCTCTCTCTCTTTCTCTCTCCCGCTCGAGCATTGATGAGAGATTGTGTATTGCTAACACTGCTTACAGGGCTACCTGTGATAAGCCTGGGTTCACACTGCCCACCTCAGGATTACCATCCTAGCCCAGCTTGTTACAAATCATAGAAAGTTTACAGCACAGAAAGAGACCACTCGGCCCATCATGTCTGTGCCGGCCGAGAAACGAGTCGCTCAGCCTCATCCCGCTTTCTTGTATTTGGTCCGTGGTTCTGCAGGTTCCAGCATTTCAGGTGATATCCAGACACCTTTTAAATGAGTTGGGGGTTTCTGCCTCTACTTCCCTTTCAGACAGTGAGTTCCAGACCCCCACAACCCTCTGGGTGAAAATAATCTTTCCTCATCTCCCCTCTAATTCTTCTACCAATCACTTTAAACCTATTCTTCCCCAGTCACTGGCCTCTCTGCTAAAGTAAACAGGCCCTTCCCATCCACTCTATCCAGGCCCCTCACAATTTTGTTTATCTCAATCAAATCTCCCCTCAGCCTCCTCTGTCCCAGGGAGAACAATCCCAGCCTCTCCAATCTCTCCTCACAGCTGCAATTTTCCAGTCCTGGCAACATCCCCGTAAATCTCCTCTGTCCCCTCTCCAGTAACTACATCCTTTCTGTAATGAGGTGACTAGAACTGTACACAGGACTAACTAATGATTTATATAGTTCCAGCGTAACCTCCCTGCTCTTATATTCTATACCTCGGCTATTAAATGAAAGGATTCCATGGACCTTCTTAACCACCTTATCAACCTGTCCCACCACCTACAGGAATGTGTGCATTTTCACTCCAGAGTCTCTTGCTCCCTCTACACCTCTCAGTCTCCTCCCATTTATTGTGTAATCCTTTGCCTTGTTTGACCTCCCCAAATGCATCACCTCACACTTCCCTGGGTTGAATTCCATTTGCCACTTTTCTGCCCACCTGACCAGTCCATTGATGTCTTCCTGCCGTCTCCAGCTATCCTCCTCACTACCTACTGCACAGCCAGTTTTTGTGTTGTCTGCAAACTTCTTGATCATTCCCCGTACATTTACATCCAAATCATTAATATATACCACACAAACCAGGAGACCCAGTACTGAGCCCTGCGGAACCCCACTAGAAACCGCTTTCCAGTCACAAAAACACCCGTCAACAATTATCTTCATTTGCTGCAGTTGAGCCAGTTTAGTATCCAGTTTACTACATTCCCCTGGGTCAAATGGGCTTTTACTTTTTTAACCAGCCTGCCATGTGGGACCTTGTCAAAAGCCTTGTTAAAATCCATGTAGACCACATCAACCACACTCCCCTCATCAATCCTCCTTCTTAAAACCTCAAAAAATTCATTCAAATTAGTCAAACACAAATTCCCCTTAACAAATCCATGCTGACTGCCCTGATTAATCTTTGCCTTTCTAAATGACAGTTTATCCTGTCCCTCAGAATTGATTTCAATACTTTGACCAACACCGAGGTCAGACTGACTGGCCTGTAATTATTCGGTCTATCCCTCGCTCCCATTTTACTCAAAGGTACAATGTTATCAGACCTCTAGTCCTCCGGCACCTCTCCTGTATCCAGTGAGGATTGGAAAATGATGGTCAGACCCTCTGCCATTTCCTCCCTGGCTTCTTTTAACAGCCTGGGGTAGATTTCATCCAGCCCTGGTGATTTATCCACTTTCAAGGATGCTAATCCCATTAATACTTCCTCTCTCCTTCTGTTTATCACATCCAATACTTCACACTCCTCCTCCTTAACTACAATATCTGCATTGCCCCCCTGTTTTGTGAAGACAGACACAGAGTATTCATTAAGAACCACACCCACATCCTCCACCTCCACTCACAGATCACTTTTTTGGTATTTTATGGGCCCTATTCTTTCCTTAGTTATCCTCTACCACCACCCAGCTCGCCATCACCACCACCCCCTCCGCTCCTTCACTGTCTCTAAATTATCAGCGTGCTTATCCAACATCCAGCGCTGGATAGGCAGAAATTTCCTCTAGTTAAATATTGGGAAAACTAACGCCTTTGTTTTTGATCATCGTTACAAGCTCCATTCACATTGTTTTTATTCATTCACAGAATGTGGGCTTCGCTGGCTAGGCCAGCATTTATTGCCCATCCCTAGTTGCCCTTGAGAAGGTGGTGGTGAGCTGCCTTCTTGAACCGCTGCAGTCCATGTGATGTAGGTACACCCACAGTGCTGTTAGGAAGGGAGTTCCAGGATTTTGACCCAGCGACAGTAAGGAACGGTGATATATTTCCAAGTCAGGATGGTAAGTGACTTGGAGGGGAACTTCCAGGTGGTGGTGTTTCCAACTATCTGCTGCCCTTGTCCTTCTAGATGGTAGTGGTCGTGGGTTTGGAAGATGCTGTCTAAGGGGCTTTGGTGGGTTACAGCAGTGTATCTTTTGATGGTACACACACTGCTGCTACTGTGTGTCAATGGTGGAGAGAGTGAATGTTTGTGGATGTGGTGCCAATCAAGCGGGGCTGCTTTGTCCTGGATGATGTCGAGCTTCTTGAGTGTTGTGGGAGCTGCACTCATCCAGGCAAGTGGGGAGTATTCTATCACACTCTTGACTGGTGCCTTGTAGATGGTGGACAGACTTTGGGGAGTCAGGAGGTGAGTTACCCTCCACAGAATTCCCAGACTCTAACCTGCTCTTGTAGTCACAGTATTTACATGGCTAGTCCAGCTCAGTTTCTGGTGAATGGTAACCCCCAGGATGTTGATAGTGGGGGATTCAGTGATGGTAATGCCATTGAATGTCAAGGGGTGATGGTTAGATTCTCTCTTGTTGGAGACGGTCATTGCCTGGCACTTGTGTGGTGCGAATGTTACTTGCCACTTATCAGCCCAAGCCTGGATATTGTCCAGGTCTTGCTGCATTTGGACATGGACTGCTTCAGTATCTGAGGAGTTGTGAATGGTGCTGAACATTGTGCAATCATCAGCGAACATCCCCACTTCTGACCTAATGATGGAAGGAAGGTCATTGATGAAGCAGCTGAAGGTGGTTGGGCCGAGGACACTACCCTGAGGAACTCCTGCAGTGATGTCCTGGAGCTGAAATGACTGACCTCCAACAACCACAACCATCTTCCTTTGTGCTGGGTATGACCTCAATCAGCGGAGAGTTTTCCCCCAGTTTTCATTCCAGTTTTGCTCGAGCTCCTTGATGCCACACTCACTCAAATGCGTCCTTGATGTCAAGGGCAGTCACTCTCACCTCACCTCGGGAGTTCAGCTCTTTTGCCCATGTTTTAACCAACGCTGTAATGTCAGGAGCTGAGTGGCCCTGGCGGAACCCAAACTGGGCATCAGTGAGCAGGTTATTGCTAAGCAAGTGCTGCATGACAGCACTGTTGATGACCCCTTCCATCACTTTACTGATGATGGAGAGTAGACTGATGGGGCGGTAATTGGCCGGGTTGGATTTGTCCTGCTTTTTGTGTACAGGACATACCTGGGCAATTTCCCACATAGCCGGGTAGATGCCAGTGTTGTAGCTGTACTGGAACGGCTTGGCTAGGGGCACGGCAAATTCTGGAGCACAAGTCTTCAGTACTATTGCCGGAATATTGTCAGGGCCCATAGCCTTTGCAGTATCCAGTGCCTTCAGCTGTTTCTTGATATCACATGGAGTGAATCGAATTGGCTGAAGACTGGCATCTGTGATGCTGGAGACCTCTGGAGGTGGTCGAGATGGATCATCCACTCAGCACTTCTGGCTGAAGATTGTTGCGAATGCTTCAGTCTTATCTTTTGCACTGATGTGCTGGGCTCCTCCATCATTGAGGATGGGGATATTTGTGGAGCCTCCTCCTCCAGTGAGTTGTTTAATTGTCCACCACCATTCACGACTGGGTGTGGCAGGACTGCAGAGCTTAGATCTGATCCATTGGTTGTGGGATTGCTTAGCTCTGTCTATCACTTGCTGCTTATGCTATTTGGCACGCAAGTAGTCCTGTGTTATAGCTTCACCAGGTTGACACCTCATTTTTAGGTATGCCTGGTGCTGTTCCTGGCATGCCCTCCTGCACTCCTCATTGAACCAGGGTTGATCCCCTGGCTTGATGGTAATGGTAGAGTGGGGGATATGCCGGGCCATGAGGTTACAGATTGTGTTGGAGTACAATTCTGCTGCTGCTGATGGCCCACAGCACCTCATGGATGTCCAGTCTTGAGTTGCTAGATCTGTTCAAAATCTATCCCATTTAGCAGAGTGATAGTGCCACACAACACGATGGAGGGTATCCTCAATGTGAAGGTGGGACTTCATCTCCACAAGGACTGTGTGGTGGTCACTCCTACCGATACTGTCATGGACAGACGCATCTGCGGCAGGCAGGTTGGTGAGGATGAGGTCAAGTATGTTTTTCCCTCTTGTTGGTTCCCCCACCACCTGCCGCAGACCCAGTCTAGCAGCTATGTCCTTTAGGACTCGGCCAGCTCGGTCAGTAGTGGTGCTACTGAGCCACTCTTGGTGATGGACATTGAAGTCCCCCACCCAGAGTACATTCTGTGCCCTTGCCACCCTCAGTGCTTCCTCCAAGTGGTGTTCAACATGGAGGAGGCACTGATTCATCAGCTGAGGGAGGGCGGTACGTGGTAATCAGCAGGAGGTTTCCTTGTCCTTCTGAGATGTCAGGCTGTTGCTTGACTCGTCTGTGAGATAGCACACAAATTTTGGCACTTGGCTCCAGATGTTAGTGAGGAAATGGTCTTTGCAGGGCCGACAGGGCTGAGATTGCCATTGTCATTTCTGGTGCCTAAGTCAATGCCGGTGGTCCGACTGGTTTCATTCCTTTGTGACGTTGTAGCGGTCTGAGTGACCGCTCGGCCATTTCAGGGGGCAGTTAAGAGCCACATGTCGGCCAGGCCAGGTGAGGATGGCAGATTTTTTCCTTAAAAGGCATTAGTGACCCAGATGTGTTTTTGCATCAATGTATGATAGTTTCATGGTCACCATCACTGAGACTCGCTTTAGATTCCAAACTTTTTATTTATAATCGAATCCCAGCTGCCGGGGTGGGATTTGAACCCATGTTTGCAGAGCCTGGGCCTCTGGAATATTAGTCCAGTGACATAACCACTATGGCACTTGCTTCCAACTCCATCCCTCTCTCTGGCAGTTCTGTGAGGTAGAACCAGACTTTTCACAACTGCTTTCTACCTCATATCTGCACCATCGCCTAGACTGCCTATAACACCACCCGACTCTGTCCCATCTCAGCTCATCATCCTACTGAAACCCTCATCCCTGCCTTTGTTACCTCCAGACTCAGCAATGCTCCCCCTGTCTGGTCTCCCACATTCTCCCTTTGTAAACTTGAAATCATCTAAAACTCTGTGGCCCTTGACTGAACTCACAGAAAAGCCCATCCCCCATCACCCCTGTGCTCACTGACCTAATTTAACCCCTGCTCAACAAACACCTTGATTTTAAAATTCTCCTTCTCTCCAAATCCCTCCAATCTCTTTGCCCCCTCCCTATCTCTGTAACCTCACCCAGTCCCACAGCTCTCTGAGATCTCCGCACTCCTCCAATTCCAGCCTTTTCGCCATCCCTGATTTTAATCACTCCAACATTGGTGGTCCCGTCTTCAACTGCCTGGGCCCTAAGCTCTGGGATTCCTTCCCAAAACCTCTCTGCCTCTCCCTCCTCCTTTACCATGATCCTTAAAACTGACCAATTTGACCAAGCTTTTGGTCATCGTCCTGAATCATGCCTTATACGACTTGAGGTTTAATTTTGCTTTACACAGGTGCAACTTGAACACAACTGTCAGATCTTCTGTCAGTGTGTGTGTGTGTGATTGAATATTTTTGTGTCTTAGTGTGTGTGTGTGAGTCTGTCTGTGCATGTGAGTATGTGAGTATGTGTGGGAGTGAGTGCCTGTGTTTGGCTCTGTGTAAATGTGTCTCAGGTGACTGTGTGTGTGGGTTTGTACATGTCTGTGCAGCAAGTCCCCATTTCCCGTAGCCCTAGTTAATGCTGTTTTGCGTTAACATTGGTAAGTTATTGAGGCCTGTAATCGTGTTGAATGATACAAGGTTGGTTCTAACGTTTCTCATACGTGACCTGATTAGCAGCATTTTGGAGCAGCCCAGCCTTTCACTTTATTCCTTCATGGGATGTGGGCGTCACTGAAAAGGCCAGTGTTTTTTACCCATCACTAATTGCCCTTGAACTGAGTGGCTGCCTAGGCTATTTCAGTGGGCATTTCAGAATCGACCACATTGCTGTGGGTCTGGAGTCACATGTAGGCCAGACCAGGTAAGGACAGCAGATTTCCTTCCCTAAAGGAATTAGTGAACCAGATGGGTTTATATGACAATCGATGATGGTTTCATGGCCATCATTACTGAGACTCGCTTCACCTTCCAGCTGCCGTTCTGGGATTTGAAACCTGGGCCTCTGGGTTACTAGTCAAGCGACAATACACTCCATCACCAACTCCCCACCTCTCACTTGTCCCCGTGCCTGACCCATCCTCTCACCTGACCCATCCTCTCACTGCTTCCCTCCCCTGAATCTGTGTTCCCGGTCAAGATCCAGACCGGGTGTCAGAGCTCCGGGAATGTGGAAGTCTGGTTCCAGAAGGTTCTAGAGTGTTACGTCGGAGCAGTTCTAATCCATGTTTTCTTTCCAAAAGAATTTCAAAGCTTCTCCTCCTCCTGCCTCTCACCTGCTCTGCTCCCGGGTTCCCTATCAGAGCCAGAGCTCAGACAGTGAAGCTGTGAGCGGGATCATTTTAAATAACACATGGGCGGGCTGGAATTATCCCGTCCCTCAGACCGGCGGGATCTTCCTGTGCCTCCGAAGTGAACGGAGAGTTCCAGGGCTCACCGGCCCCAGGTCAGCACCATGGCAACCCGCCCCCCACCCTTTCACAGCCCAGGACAACTGGCATCGGATCTCATCCGATTGTCAGTGGAAACACAGGGAAATGGCAAGGGGGTGAGTCAGGGAATAGGAGGTTTGTCAAGTTGGTAGCTTAGGCACAGGGGGAGATCAGAGGGTCAGGGAGGGGCCGCAGGTCGGAGGGTCAGGGAGGGGGAGGGGCCGCAAGTCGGAGGGTGAGGGAGCAGGTTTTAATCCATTGATTGGCACGTGCAGGATTTGCAGGAATTGAACTAATACAAGCGGGTAGGTGGGATTGAGGGATATGGAGAGAGGGTGGGTAGGTGGGATTGAGGGATATGGGGAGAGGGTGGGTAGGTGGGATTGAGGGATATGGGGAGAGGGTGGGTAGGTGGGATTGAGGGATATGGGGAGAGGGTGGGTAGGTGGGATTGAGGGATATGGGGAGAGGGTGGGTAGGTGGTGTTGAGGGATATGGGGAGAGGGTGGGTAGGTGGGATTGAGGGATATGGGGAGAGGGTGGGTAGGTGGGATTGAGGGATATGGGGAGAGGGCGGGTAGGTGGGATTGAGGGATATGGGGAGAGGGTGGGAAGGTGGGATTGAGGGATATGGGGAGAGGGTGGGAAGGTGGGATTGAGGGATATGGGGAGAGGGCGGGTAGGTGGGATTGAGGTTTATGGGGAGAGGGTGGGAAGGTGGGATTGAGGGATATGGGGAGAGGGTGGGTAGGTGGGATTGAGGTTTATGGGGAGAGGGTGGGAAGGTGGGATTGAGGGATATGGGGAGAGGGTGGGTAGGTGGGATTGAGGTTTATGGGGAGAGGGTGGGAAGGTGGGATTGAGGGATATGGGGAGAGGGTGGGTAGGTGGGATTGAGGTTTATGGGGAGAGGGTGGTTAGGTGGGATTGAGGGATATGGGGAGAGGGTGGGTAGGTGGGATTGAGGGATATGGGGAGAGGGTGGGTAGGTGGGATTGAGGGATATGGGGAGAGGGTGGGTAGGTGGGATTGAGGGATATGGGGAGAGGGTGGGTAGGTGGGATTGAGGGATATGGGGAGAGGGCGGGTAGGTGGGATTGAGGGATATGGGGAGAGGGCGGGTAGGTGGGATTGAGGGATATGGGGAGAGGGTGGGAAGGTGGGATTGAGGGATATGGGGAGAGGGTGGGTAGGTGGGATTGAGGGATATGGGGAGAGGGTGGGAAGGTGGGATTGAGGGATATGGGGAGAGGGCGGGTAGGTGGGATTGAGGGATATGGGGAGAGGGTGGGAAGGTGGGATTGAGGGATATGGGGAGAGGGTGGGAAGGTGGGATTGAGGGATATGGAGAGAGGGTGGGTAGGTGGGATTGAGGGATATGGGGAGAGGGTGGGTAGGTGGGATTGAGGGATATGGGGAGAGGGTGGGTAGGTGGGATTGAGGGATATGGGGAGAGGGTGGGTAGGTGGGATTGAGGGATATGGGGAGAGGGTGGGTAGGTGGGATTGAGGGATATGGGGAGAGGGTGGGTTGGTGGGATTGAGGGATTTGGGGAGAGGGTGGGTAGGTGGGATTGAGGTTTATGGGGAGAGGGTGGGTAGGTGGGATTGAGGGATATGGGGAGAGGGTGGGTAGGTGGGATTGAGGTTTATGGGGAGAGGGTGGGTAGGTGGGATTGAGGGATACGGGGAGAGGGTGGGTAGGTGGGATTGAGGGATACGGGGAGAGGGTGGGTAGGTGGGATTGAGGGATACGGGGAGAGGGTGGGTAGGTGGGATTGAGGGATACGGGGAGAGGGTGGGTAGGTGGGATTGAGGGATATGGGGAGAGGGTGGGTAGGTGGGATTGAGGTATATGGGGAGAGGGTGGGTAGGTGGGATTGAGGTTTATGGGGAGAGGGTGGGTAGGTGGGATTGAGGGATATGGGGAGAGGGTGGGTAGGTGGGATTGAGGGATAAGGGGAGAGGGTGGGTAGGTGGGATTGAGGGATATGGAGAGAGGGTGGGTAGGTGGTGTTGAGGGATATGGGGAGGTGGTGGGTAGGTGGGATTGAGGGATATGGGGAGAGGGTGGGTAGGTGGGATTGAGGGATATGGGGAGAGGGTGGGTAGGTGGGATTGAGGTTTATGGGGAGAGGGTAGGTAGGTGGGATTGAGGTTTATGGGGAGAGGGTGGGTAGGTGGGATTGAGGGATATGGGGAGAGGGTGGGTAGGTGGGATTGAGGGATAAGGGGAGAGGGTGGGTAGGTGGGATTGAGGTTTATGGGGAGAGGGTGGGTAGGTGGGATTGAGGTTTATGGGGAGAGGGTGGGTAGGTGGGATTGAGGGATATGGGGAGAGGGTGGGTAGGTGGGATTGAGGGATATGGGGAGAGGGTGGGTAGGTGGGATTGAGGTTTATGGGGAGAGTGTGGGTAGGTGGGATTGAGGGATATGGGGAGAGGGTGGGTAGGTGGGATTGAGGGATATGGGGAGAGGGTGGGTAGGTGGGATTGAAGTTTATGGGGAGAGGGTGGGTAGGTGGGATTGAAGGATATGGGGAGAGGGTGGATAGGTGGGATTGAGGGATATGGGGAGAGGGTGGGTAGGTGGGATTGAGGGATATGGGGAGAGGGTGGGTAGGTGGGATTGAGGTTTATGGGGAGAGGGTGGGTAGGTGGGATTGAGGTTTATGGGGAGAGGGTGGTTAGGTGGGATTGAGGGATATGGGGAAAGGGTGGGTAGGTGGGATTGAGGGATATGGGGAGAGGGTGGGTAGGTGGGATTGAGGTTTATGGGGAGAGGGTGGGTAGGTGGGATTGAGGGATATGGGGAGAGGGTGGGTAGGTGGGATTGAGGGATATGGGGAGAGGGTGGGTAGGTGGGATTGAGGTTTATGGGGAGAGGGTGGGTAGGTGGGATTGAGGGATATGGGGAGAGGGAGGGTAGGTGGGATTGAGGGATATGGGGAGAGGGTGGGTAGGTGGGATTGAGGGATATAGGAAAAGGGTGGGTAGGTGGGATTGAGGGATATGGGGAGAGGGTGGGTAGGTGGGATTGAGGGATATGGGGAGAGGGTGGGTAGGTGGGATTGAGGGATATGGGGAGAGGGTGGGTAGGTGGGATTGAGGGATATGGGGAGAGGGTGGGTAGGTGGGATTGAGTGATATGGGGAGAGGGTGGGTAGGTGGGATTGAGGGATATGGGGAGAGGGTGGGTAGGTGGGATTGAGGGATATGGGGAGAGGGTGGGTAGGTGGAATTGAGTGATATGGGGAGAGGGTGGGTAGGTAGGATTGAGGTTTATGGGGAGAGGGTGGGTAGGTGGGATTGAGGGATATGGGGAGAGGGTGGGTAGGTGGGATTGAGGGATATGGGGAGAGGGTGGGTAGGTGGGATTGACGGATATGGGGAGAGGGTGGGTAGGTGGGATTGAGGGATATGGGGAGAGGGTTGGTAGGTGGGATTGAGGGATATGGGGAGAGGGAGGGTCGGTTGGATTGAGGGATACGGGGAGAGGGCGGGTCGCTGGGATTGAGGGATATGGGATGAGGAAGGGTGGGTAGGTGGGATTGAGGGATATGGTGAGAGGGAGGGTCGGTGGGATTGAGGGATACGGGGAGAGGGCGGGTCACTGGGATTGAGGGATATGGGGAGAGGGAGGGTCGGTGGGATTGAGGGATATGGGGAGAGGGAGGGTCGGTGGGATTGAGGGATATGGGGAGAGGGAGGGTCGGTGGGATTGAGGGATATGGGGAGAGGGCGGGTCGCTGGGATTGAGGGATATGGGATGAGGAAGGATGAGTCGGTGTGATTGAGGGATATGGGGAGAGGGAGGGTGTGTTAGGTGTAGTGTCTGGAGATGTCCTGCTCCCTCCCTCTTCTCCTTCACAAACACAGTGAGACCTGCATCAGTGGCTAATGAATTGTGAATTCCTGACATGGCTGGGGTCTGGAGATTAAGGGCAGGGGTGAGACAGGAATCGTTTATGCAACTGATAACACTTTGCTGTGTGCCAATTGGAAGCAATTTCAAGGCTGGGCCTCCAGTAATTTTCTAGATCAATGAGATGTCATGGGTTGGCCAGGCACGGAACTTGTTATCACATTGTACCTGCAGTGAGCAATATGCTAATCGGAAAGCACCTCATGAAGCCTTTCACAGATGTTCTATTTCTCACAGATGATAAAGCAAAACCTATTCTGTGTGTGTGAAAAATCCGTTTTTGAGTATTAACCTTTGATGGAGGAATGAGAGCTTTCTATACAGCCTACAGCCGGCAAGATGAATAACTAGCAATTACAGTCAAATCTGGTTAGTAGGAACAGCTAGCAGCAATCTCTCTCCCCTCACCCCTCCTCCACATTTATAAAGCCCTCCACCATCACCAGTCACACAGCACACATTTAAACACATCCTATTTATAGAAGCCTTTCACCTTGATTCTGCCACAGTTTGTCTTAGGATTCATTTCATGGACTGATCTCACCCACTGACCATTTGCCATCTCTCAGATGTGACTCTAAACTGTCCGCCCATACAGGTGGCTGCAAAAGATATCACGGTGCCATTTCGAAAAAGAGCAGAGCAGTTGCCCCCTGTGTCCTGGCTCATATTTACCCCTCAACTATGGACTCAAAGAATTGTTCCAATGCAGAAGGAGGCCATCCAGCCATTGCACTGACACTCTGAATGAACATTTCAGCCAGCGTCATTCTCCTGCCTTGTCCCCTGTAACCCTGAATATTGTTTCTTTTTAGATAATAATCCAATTCCCGCTTGAAAGACTCGATTGAATCTGCCTCCACCATACTCCAGGCAGCGCATTCCAGACCCTGACCACTCGCTGCCTGAAATAGTTTTCCCTCATGTCACTTCTGCTTCTTTTACCAATCACTTTAAATCTGTTTCCTCTGGTTCTCGATCCTTCCACCAATGGGAACAGTTTCTCCCCGTCTACTCTGTCCAGACCCCTCATGATTTTGAATATCTCTCTCGAATCTCCTCTCAACCTGCTTTTCTCCCTGGAACTATCCTCGTGAATCTTTTCTACACTCTCTCCAATGCCTTCCTAAAGTAGGGCCCCCAGAACTGGGCACAATACTCCAGCTGAGTTTGAACTAGTGACTTATACAAATTCAACATAGCCTCTTTGCTCTTGTAACTCTATGCCCCTATTGATAAAGCCTAGGATACTATGCATTGTATTAACCACTCTCTCAACCTGTCCCACTACCATCTGTGACTTATGCACATATACACCCAGGTCCCTCTGATCCCTTTAGAGTTGTACCCTGTATTTTATATTGTCTCTCCATGTTCTTCCTGCCAAAATGAATCATTTCACATTTCTCCACTTTGAACTTAATTCACCACCTGTCTGCCCATTTCACCAACCTGTCTGTGTCCTTTTGAAATTCTACACTATCCATCTCACGTTCACAATGCTACCAAGTTTCATGTCATCTGCAAATGTTGAAATTGTGCCCTGTTCACCAAGGTCTAGCTGATTAATATATATCAGGAAAAGCAAGGGTCCCAACACTGACCCCTCCTCTGCACCCTCTTAAGGACCCTCACATCCTTCCTAAAGTGTGGTGACCAGAAGGGGACACAATACTCTAACCAGTGCTTTATAAAGGGTCAGCGTAACTCTTTTTGTACTCGATGCCTCTATTTATGAGGCCCAAGATAGCCGTTTGGTAGTGCAGGACTTGAGTATTGCTGAAAACAGAGACATGTCAAAGCTTTTCATCTTACACTCATCAGGACACTTCACAAGAACTTCAAAATAAGGGGAAAAACAGGTCCCACTTGCCAACCAATCAGCACCCTATTCTCATGCAGCATAAATTGTTGATTTTCCCCTTATATTAATATTCTTGTGAAGTGTCCTGATGAGTGTAAGATGAAAAGCATTGACATGTCTCTGTTTTCAGCAATATTTAAACCCAAGATCCCATATGTTTTGCTAACTTGGGTCAAAATCCTGGAACTCCCTCCCTAACAGCACTGTGGGTGTACCTACACCACATGGACTGCAGCGGTTCAAGAAGGCAGCTCACCACCACCTTCTCAAGGGGTAATTGGGGATGGGCAATAAATACTGGCCCAGCCAGCGACAACCGCATCGCTTGAATGAATAAAAAAAACACTCTCTCAATATGTCCTGCCACCTTCAAAGATCGATGTACATGTACCCCCAGGTCCCTCTGACCCTGCACACTCTTTAGAACTGTGCCATTCAGCCTATATTGCCTCTGCCTGTCCCTTATGCTAAAATGTATCACCTCACACTTCCCTATATTCAACTCCACCTGCCACTTGTCTGCCCATTCTGCTAGACTATCTATGTCCTGTTGTAGTCGATCGGTCTCATCCTCACTGTTTGCCTCACCTCCAAGTTTGGGATCATCAGCAAATTTGGAAATTTTACTGTGGCAATTTTGAGAATTGGAGAGTGGCTGTATTGTTTCCCCATCTCTTGTCCTTTGCTGCAACTTGATTTGAGTTTCTGTGTCAAATTAAAGGTGAAAATGAAGGTATTAGTATTCTAAGAGTGGAATCATTAATGATATTGATGGGTTGAGATGTAGAAGCTGGGAGGAGACTGGTATGGAGCATAAATACTGACAGGCTGAATGTCCTGTTTCTGTGTGTATATCCTGGTTCTGTGTGTATATTCTGTTTCTGTGTGTAGATCCTGTTTCTGTGTGTATATCCTGTTTCTGTGTGTAGATCCTGGTTCTGTGTGTATATCGGATTTCTGTGTGTATATCCTGTTTCTGTGTGTATATTCTGTTTCTGTGTGTATATTCTGTTTCTGTGTGTATATCCTGTTTCTGTGCGTATATTCTGTTTCTGTGTGTATATTCTGTTTCTGTGTGTATATTCTGTTTCTGTGTGTATATCCTCTTTCTGCGTGTATATTCTGTTTCTGTGTGTATATTCTGTTTCTATGTGTATATTCTGTTTCTGTGTGTATATCCTCTTTCTGCGTGTATATTCTGTTTCTGTGTGTATATCCTCTTTCTGCGTGTATATTCTGTTTCTGTGTGTATATTCTGTTTCTGTGTGTATATCCTCTTTCTGCGTGTATATTCTGTTTCTGTGTGTATATCCTCTTTCTGCGTGTATATTCTATTTCTGTGTGTATATTCTGTTTCTGTGTGTATATCCTGTTTCTGTGTGTATATCCTCTTTCTGCGTGTATATTCTGTTTCTGTGTGTATATCCTCTTTCTGTTTGTATATTCTGTTTCTGTGTATATATTCTGTTTCTGTGTCTATATCCTGTTTCTGTGTGTATATCCTGTTTCTGTGTGTATATTCTGTTTCTGTGTGTATATCCTCTTTCTGTTTGTATATTCTGTTTCTGTGTGTATATTCTGTTTCTGTGTGAATATTCTGTTTCTGTGTGTATATTCTGTTTCTGTGTGTATATCATGTTTCTGTGTGTATATCCTGTTTCTGTGTGTATATTCTGTTTCTGTGTGTATATTCTGTTTCTGTGTGTATATCCTGTTTCTGTGTGTATATTCTGTTTCTGTGTGTATATCCTGTTTCTGTGTGTATATTCTGTTTCTGTGTGTATATCCTGTTTCTGTGTGTATATCCTGTTTCTGTGTGTATATTCTGTTTCTGTGTGTATATCCTGTTTCTGTGTGTATATCCTGTTTCTGTGTGTTTATTCTGTTTCTGTGTGTATATTCTGTTTCTGTGTGTATATCCTGTTTCTGTGTGTATATTCTGTTTCTGTGTGTATATCCTCTTTCTGTTTGTATATTCTGTTTCTGTGTGAATATTCTGTTTCTGTGTGTATATCCTGTTTCTGTGTGTATATCATGTTTCTGTGTGTATATCATGTTTCTGTGTGTATATCCTGTTTCTGTGTGTACATTCTGTTTCTGTGTGTTTATTCTGTTTCTGTGTGTATATCCTGTTTCTGCGTGTTTATTCTGTTTCTGTGTGTATATCCTGTTTCTGTGTGTGTATCCTGTTTCTGTGTGTATATCCTGTTTCTGTGTGTATGTCCTGTTTCTGTGTGTATATCCTGTTTCTGTGTGTATATCCTGTTTCTGTGTGTATGTCCTGTTTCTGTGTGTATATCCTGTTTCTGTGTGTATATCCTGTTTCTGTGTGTATATTCTGTTTCTGTGTGTATATCCTGTTTCTGCGTGTTTATTCTGTTTCTGTGTGTATATCCTGTTTTTGTGTGTGTATCCTGTTTCTGTGTGTATATCCTGTTTCTGTGTGTTTATTCTGTTTGTGTGTATATCCTGTTTCTGTGTGTATATCCTGTTTCTGTGTGTATGTCCTGTTTCTGTGTGTATATCCTGTTTCTGTGTGTATATCCTGTTTCTGTGTGTATATCCTGTTTCTGTGTGTATATCCTGTTTCTGTGTGTATATTCTGTTTCTGTGTGTATATCCTGTTTCTGTGTGTATATCCTGTTTCTGTGTGTATATCCTCTTTCTGTGTGTATATCCTGTTTCTGTGTGTATATCCTGTTTCTGTGTGTATATTCTGTTTCTGTGTGTATATCCTCTTTCTGTGTGTATATCCTGTTTCTGTGTGTATATCCTGTTTCTGTGTGTATATCCTGTTTCTGTGTGTATATTCTGTGTCATTCGATGAGGGTAAAAGTGGCAATTGCCTGCTGTAGACAGCATGGGTTTATTAACTAAACTCTTCCATGCTGGGTGAGTGGTTTCTGAACTGGGATGTGGAAACCCCATTGGGTTGATGTTGGTTTAGAAAAGCTTTTGATAAAGTTTTGGACTAAACGCGATGGGTGGAATTGTCCCAGATTTGCCCTAAGTGCAGTAGCAGGCGAGAAGGAAACATGGTCCTCACCGGCCACAATGGTGGATGTTCACACGGTATCTTCCCTGATCGTGCATTCCTGGGAAAGACGCCGGGGCGCTGGTGGGATGGGCTGTCATTCGCCTGCCCAGCAGTCACCTTCACTAAACCGGTCGCCATATCTAAAGGCCGTCCCTGCACAGAGCCAGCGCCAGCGCCAGCGCAAGCGCCAGTGCCAGAGCCAGAGCCAGAGCCAGAGCCAGAGCCAGAGCCAGAGCCAGAGCCAGAGCCAGAGCCAGAGCCAGCGCCAGCGCCAGAGCCAGCGCCAGAGCCAGAGCCAGAGCCAGAGCCAGAGCCAGAGCCAGCGCCAGAGCCAGGGCCAGGGCCAGGGCCAGGGCCAGGGCCAGCGCCAGCGCCAGCGCCAGAGCCAGCGCCAGCGCCAGAGCCAGCGCCAGAGCCAGAGCCAGAGCCAGAGCCAGAGCCAGAGCCAGGGCCAGAGCCAGGGCCAGGGCCAGCGCCAGCGCCAGCGCCAGCGCCAGAGCCAGAGCCAGAGCCAGAGCCAGAGCCAGGGCCAGCGCTAACGCTCTTCAGGTGAGAAGAAGCTGCAGCAAAGTCATGGCTGCCAAAGGCAGGAGAGGAGTTGCCTCCCTCGAGTGCTTACCGGGCGCAGAGGCAGCCTGCCACAAACTCCTCTACTCCCAATCTGGGCAGAGACCAGCGAGCAACCTCACTAACCCAGCCTGGGGGGCGGGGGCAGTGCTGGTCACCGCCAAGACCCTGCAAAAGAGGACAGCCACCCAGTGCCGCTACAGGATGAATGGTCTCATCCATTCTGCCAGGGTAACTCACTCTTCTCATCACCCTCAACTCACACTCACAAACCCATCACACACCCACAGGGATCTCACACCTCAAGGGACAACACCACTAACTCTCACACACACCTGCACATCTCCACCAGGCTCATATCCTCTGGAGCTCGTGTCCTCATCCCGTCCATGGCTCCGCTCACCACACAAACATTCCACACAGTGCCACATGTCCTGCTCACACTCTCTCCATCTGTTTTCATGCAGGAGAAGCTGGTTCACATCAGGGGAGGCAGTTCCCAGACCAGGGGCGGAGTGGCCCACATTAGGCCCCTCACTCACTTTGAGGAGTGTGCCATCGCGCTGACTGGTGAGGATGTAGATACTGCCTGCGGTGACGGTGAGGTCAGCGGCAAATACCCACCTGAAAATCCTGCACCACATCATCCCTCTCTCAACGCAACTGTGAGTGCTCTCTCTCCTGCTTTTGATTCTGTTGCCTGCACTAATCATCTCTAATTTGGTTCACAGGGAGCTCTGTCAAGCGACCGACGCCCTCAGCAAACCAGTCCCTCAGCTCCAGTGAAGACGACACCTCCTTCACTGAAGCAGCCTGGAAGACCTGTCACAGCGCTTACCCACACCCTCCACCAGCTCAGAGACACACACCTCAGTGGGACCTAGATCTAGAGCAGGCTCGGGTTCAAAATCTGATGGTCACCGCATGGACATGGGTCTGTAGCAGGAGGAGGCAGGTTCAGCCGAGCTCCCCAGTGCTTGGGGGACTGCTGGGGAAGAGGCATCTGTGAGGTCCGAATCAGATAACGAGCCTCTGGATTTGGACTTCCAACTCATCATGGAGAGTCAGCAGAAGGCGGGGAAACATCACACAGAGCTGTTGGAAGCCCTCAACAGAGTGGCATGTGTGCAGAGGAGTTTTTCCGCTTGCTTTCTGATGAAATGGTGCCCATATGTGCTCGTATGGAGGTCCCCATGGGGAGGGTGGCAGACACCCTGGAGACCCTGGTCCAGCAGAATGAGGAGATGCGTGCAGACCTGCACTCCATCGCGGCAGCCATGGAGGGGTTTCTGCAGTGGCAACACGAGAGGGAAACGGGGCACTCGATGTCTCTCCAGGTGCTCCTTCCCCTCAAGGTGTCAGGCCAGAGCCCATAGCACAGGAAAGGAGGAGGAACGGCAGGTGGACACCTCTGGGTCATCCACTCAGGAATCTCAGAGGCTGTCCACTCCCTCCGAGTCCCCTTTGCCTGTGACCTCCCTCAACCTTGTTCTCCGTCATTGCAGAGGGAGCAGCCAGCCTACAGGAGAACAGCCAAAGCAATCCGGGGCCTTCAAAGCTTCAGTTCTTCAGAGGACACACACCAAAGTCATCAGAGGCAACAGGACCAATCATTGCACGGGCTGTCTCCACCCCTACTGCGGATGTCAGGGCAGCACCTAGAAGAAGTGATAGGCCTAGAAAAGTTAAGAAATTCTGATGACAAGTGGCTGCATTAGGTGAACACATTTTGTAACTTTATAATCTGAAAATATATTCACTTCCACTGAAAAATGTGTAATGTTATCTTTCAGCTTCATTGACAGGCTTTGCAAGTCCTCCCCCTGCATTCCCCCCCACCCCCCCTGCACACAGCCGGCCCCAGAGTGATTCCGGAGGGAGAGTGTGTGGGGTAGAACCTTCCGGAGCCTCGTACAAGCCTCTCCCACACACACGGAGCCTTCATCCATCACCCTCACCTCACTGTCCCGAGCATTTTCACTGCTGCTGCTGGGGTTCACTTTCCGATGTCCATCTGAGCTGCATCTCCACCCACCCACTGATCACCTTCGCATTCATAACCTGCCCCCGATTTGAATGACATGCCGTAGTCAAGGTTCTTATCAGCTCCTCTGTCCTTTCCCCTCCCCCAGTCACTCATGTCCTTTCCCCCATCACTGTCGACCCTCCTGGTATCACCTTCCACCTCCCCACCTATCAACCAGAACCCTTGGCTTTCTGAGATGTCCAGGTGAACGTGTACGTTCCCCACCTTCCTGAGAATCCCACCCCCATCCACAATGACCTTCCCACCCTCCTCCTTCCCAACCCCAGGGTCCGTGTCTGCCTCAGAGTCCCCACCAACCACCCTCGCCATCCCTTCTCCCGATACCATCGAACCCTCAACCTCCTACCTATTGCCTCACTCTGCCCTCTCTCTTACTACACCTCCCCTCATTTCCCTCCCCAGGAGACAGTCATTGACTCCACAGACCCCTCCCTTGCACACTCACCCGGATATCCCCTTACTCCTTCCTCCCCCCTTACACCTACCTCTCGAGTTGCTGTATTCTCCCCTTTCCACCCTCCTGCCCACTGTACTCCCTCCCCCACCTCCTAACCTCCCCCCCCGGCATCATCGTCCCCCACCTCAACCTCACCCCCACCCCCAGACACCATCGTTTCCCCCCCACACCCTCACCCCCTCCCTTTGCTGGCACACCTTCCCCTCCCGGTCAAACCTATACCTCCCTCTGCACCTCCTCCATGATCACCCAGAGCAGATCATGGCCAACACACTGATGTCCTGAAGCTGACCCTCAATGGTGACCTTCCACATTCTGTGAGCTGCTTCACACTGGAGTCATGGCCATGAGAATCCACCCAGCCTGTGATGGATAATCCTCCAGTGTCCCATTGGTCCTCAGGTGTCCGCGAGGTCCTGGTGCATCACACTTATCAAACCGCGTCCTACACCGGCGGGCTTCCCACCAACGTGAGCGGTAAATTTGATGTGGGATGGACGATTCCGGTGAGCTGGGGTTTTCATGCTCTGCAGATGTATTAACATGAAGTTCCCAACATGCGGGGGTGGGAAACGGGGTCTGACATTGACGGGGGGAGCGGACGATCACAAACTGGTTTCATGATGGCGTGAAACCGATTTGTGGCCTTTCTGCCATATTTTCCACTCACGCCACCGAACACGCTTCACGCCACAGAACACGCCTCACGCCACCGAACACGCCTCACGCCACAGAACACGGCTCATGCCACCAAACGTGTCTCACGCCACCGAACATGCCTCACGCCACAGAACATGCCTCACGCCACAGAACACGCCTCACACCACCGAACACGCCTCACACCACCGAACACACCACCGAACACGCCTCATGCCATCAAACACGCCACACACCACCGAACACACCTCACGCCACCAAACACGCCTCACACCACCGAACACGCCTCACGCCACCAAACACGCCTCACACCACCGAACACGCCTCACGCCACCAAACACGCCTCACACCACCGAAAACACCTTACGCCACCGAACATGCCTCACGCCACCAAACACGCCTCACGCCACCGAACACGCCTCACACCACCGAACACACCTCACGCCACCGAACACGCCTCATGCCACAGAACACGCCTCACGCCACCAAACACGCCTCATGCCACCGAACACGCCTCATGCCACAGAACATGCCTCACGCCACCAAACACGCCTCATGCCACCGAACACGCCTCATGCCACAGAACACGCCTCACGCCACCGAACACACCTCACGCCACCGAACACACCTCATGCCACCGAACACACCTCACGCCACCGAACACGCCTGATGCCACCGAACACACCTCATGCCACAGAACACGCCTCACGCCACCGAACACGCCTCACACCACCGAACACACCTCACGCCACCGAACACACCTCACGCCACCGAACACACCTCATGCCACCGAACACACCTGACGCCACCAAACACGCCTCACGCCATCAAACACGCCTCACACCACCGAAAACACCTTACGCCACCAAACACGCCTCACGCCACCAAACACGCCTCACGCCATCGAACACGCCTCACACCACCGAACACACCACCGAACACACCTCACACCACCGAACACGCCACATGCCACTGAACACGCCTCACGCCACCAAACACACCTCACGTCACTGAACACGCCTCACGCCATCGAACACGCCTCACGCCACCGAACACGCCTCACGCCACCAAACACACCTCACGCCACCGAACACGCCTCGCACCACCGAACACACCTCACGCCACCGAACACGCCACACGCCACTGAACACGCCTCACGCCACCGAACACACCTCACGCCACCGAACACACCTCACGCCACCGAACACGCCTCACGCCACCAAACACGCCTCATGCCACCGAACACGCCTCATGCCACAGAACACGCCTCACGCCACCAAACACGCCTCATGCCACCGAACACGCCTCATGCCACAGAACACGCCTCACGCCACCAAACACGCCTCATGCCACCGAACACGCCTCATGCCACAGAACACGCCTCACACCACCGAACACACCTCACGCCACCGAACACACCTCATGCCACCGAACACACCTCACGCCACCGAACATGCCTGACGCCACCGAACACACCTCATGCCACAGAACACGCCTCACACCACCGAACACGCCTCACACCACCGAACACACCTCACGCCACCGAACACACCTGACGCCGCCAAACACGCCTCACGCCATCGAACACGCCTCACGCCATCGAAAACACCTTACGCCACCAAACACGCCTCATGCCACCAAACACGCCTCACGCCATCGAACACGCCTCACACCACCGAAAACACCTTACGCCACCAAACACGCCTCACGCCACCAAACACGCCTCACGCCATCGAACACGCCTCACACCACCGAACACACCACCGAACACACCTCACGCCACCGAACACGCCACATGCCACTGAACACGCCTCACGCCACCGAACACACCTCACGTCACTGAACACGCCTCATGCCATTGAACACGCCTCACGCCACCAAACATGCCTCACGCCACCAAACACAACTCACGCCACCAAACACGCCTCACGCCAGCGAACACGCCTCACACCACCGAACACACCTCACGCCACTGAACACGCCTGATGCCACCGAACACGCCTCATGCCACTAAACACGCCTGATGCCACCAAACACGCCTCACGCCACCAAACACGCCTCTCGCCACCAAACACACCTCACGCCACCGAACACGCCTCACACCACTGAACACACCTCACGCCGCCGAACACGCCTCACGCCGCCGAACACGCCTCACTGCACCGAACACACCTCATGCCACCGAACACTCCTCACGCCACAGAACACGCCTCACACCACCGAACATGCCTCACGCCACCGAACACGCCTCATGCCACCAAACACGCCTCATGTCACTGAACACACCTCACGCCACCGAACACGCCTCACGCCACAGAACACGCCTCACACCACCGAACATGCCTCACGCCACCGAACACGCCTCACGCCACCGAACACGCCTCATGGCACCGAACACGCCTCACACCACTGAACACACCTCATGCCACTGAACACACCTCACGCCACCAAACACGCCTCATGCAACTGAACACACCTCACGCCACCAAACACGCCTCACGCCACCAAACATGCCTCACGCCACCAAACACGCCTTTTTCCACCGAACACGCCTCACGCCACCAAACACGCCTTTTGCCACCGAACACGCCTCACGCCACCGAACACGCCTTTTGCCACCGAACACGCTTCACACCACCGAACACGCCTTTCACCACCGAACACGCCTCACTCCACCGAACACGCCTCATGCCACTGAACACGCCTCATGCCACCGAACACGCCTCATGCCACCGAACATGCCTCACGCCACCGAACACACCTCATGCCACCGAACACGCCTCACGCCACCGAACACGCCTCATGCCACTGATCATGCCTCACGCCACCGAACACGCCTCATGCCACTGAACATGCCTCACGCCACAGAACACGCCTCACACCACCGAACATGCCTCACGCCACCGAACACACCTCATGCCACCGAACATGCCTCACGCCACCGAACACGCCTCACGCCACCGAACATGCCTCTCGCCACCGAACACGCCTCACGCCACCGAACACGCCTCACGCCACCGAACACACCTGATGCCACCGAACACGCCTCACACCACCAAACACACCTCACGCCACCAAACACGCCTCACGCCACGAAACACGCCTCACGCCACCAAACACGCCTCACGCCACCGAACACGCCTCACGCCACAGAACACGCCTCACACCACCGAACACGCCTCACGCCACCGAACACGCCTCTCACCACCGAACATGCCTCACGCCACCAAACACGCCTCACGCCACCGAACACGCCTCACGCCACCGAACACGCCTCACGCCACCGAACACACCTGATGCCACCGAACACGCCTCACGCCACCGAACACGCCTCACGCCACCAAACACGCCTCACGCCACCAAACACGCCTCACGTCACCGAACATGCCTCACGCCACTGAACACGCCTCATGCCACCGAACACGCCTCACGCCACCGAACACGCCTCACGCCACCGAACATGCCTCACGCCACCAAACACGCCTCACGCCACCAAACATGCCTCTCACCACCAAACATGCCTCATGCCACCGAACATGCCTCACGCCACCGAACACGCCTCACGCCACCGAACACAACTCATGCCACCGAACACGCCGCACACCACCAAACACGCCTCACACCACCAACACGCCTCTCACCACCGAACACGCCTTTCACCACCGAACACGCCTCACGCCACCAAACATGCCTCACGCCACCAAACCCGCCTCACGCCACCGAACACGCCTCACGCCACCGAACACACCTCACGCCACCGAACACGCCTCACACCACCGAACATGCCTCACTGCACCGAACATGCCTCACTGCACCGAACATGCCTCACTCCACCGAACACACCTCACGCCACCGAACATGCCTCACTGCACCGAACACGCCTCACTCCACCGAACACACCTCACGCCACCGAACACGCCTCACGCCACCGAACACACCTCACGCCACCGAACATGCCTCACTGCACCGAACATGCCTCACTGCACCGAACACGCCTCACGCCACCGAACACGCCTCATGCCACCGAACACGCCTCACGCCACCGAACACGCCTCACGCCACCGATCACGCCTCATGCCACCGAACACGCCTCACGCCACCGAACACGCCTCATGCCACCGAACATGCCTCACGCCACCGAACACGCCTGATGCCACCGAACACGCCTCACACCACTGAACACGTCTCACACCACCGAACACGCCTCACACCACCGAACACACCACCGAACACGCCTCACGCCACCGAACACGCCTCACGCCACCGAACACGCCTGATGCCACCGAACACGCCTCACACCACTGAACACGTCTCACACCACCGAACAAACCTCACGTCACCGAACATGCCTCACGCCACCAAACACGCCTCACACCACCGAACACGCCACTGAACACGCCTCACGCCACCGAACACACCTCACGTCACTGAACACGCCTCATGCCATCGAACATGCCTCATGCCACCAAACACGCCTCACGCCACCAAACACGCCTCATGCCATCGAACACGCCTCATGCCATCGAACATGCCTCACGCCACCGAACACGCCTCACGCCACCAAACACGCCTCACGCCACCGAACACGCCTCACGCCACCAAACACGCCTGATGCCACCGAACACGCCTCATGCCACTAAACACGCCTCATGCCACCAAACATGCCTCACGCCACCGAACACACCTCATGCCACCGAACATGCCTCACGCCACCAAACACGCCTCATGCCACCGATCACGCCTCACGCCACCGAACACACCTCATGCCACCGAACACGTCGCACACCACCGAACACGCCTCACACCACCAACACGCCTCTCACCACCGAACACGCCTTTCACCACCGAACACGCCTCATGCCACCGAACATGCCTCACGCCACCGAACACGCCTCACGCCACCGAACACGCCTCACGCCACCGAACATGCCTCACACCACCGAACACGCCTCACGCCACCGAACACGCCTCACACCACCGAACACACCTCACGCCACCGAACATGCCTCACGCCACCGATCACGCCTCATGCCACCGAACACACCTCACGCCACCGAACACGTCTCACGCCACCGAACACACCTCACGCCACCGAACATGCCTCACGCCACCGATCACGCCTCACGCCACCGAACACACCTCACGCCACCGAACACGCCACACGCCACCGAACACACCTCACGCCACCGAACACGCCGCACACCACCAACACGCCTCTCACCACCGAACACGCCTTTCACCACCGAACACGCCTCATGCCACCGAACACGCCTCACGCCACCGAACACGCCTCACGCCACCGAACACGCCTCACACCACCGAACACGCCTCACGCCACCGAACACGCCTCACGCCACCGAACACGCCTCACACCACCGAACACGCCTCACGCCACCGAACACGCCTCACGCCACCGAACACGCCTCACACCACCGAACACGCCTCACACCACCGAACACGCCTCACGCCACCGAACACGCCTCACGCCACTGAACATGCCTCACGCCACCGAACACGCCTGATGCCACCGAACACGCCTCACACCACTGAACACGTCTCACACCACCGAACACGCCTCACACCACCGAACACACCACCGAACACGCCTCACACCACCGAACACACCACCGAACACGCCTCACGCCACCGAACACGCCTCACGCCACCGAACACGCCTGATGCCACCGAACACGCCTCACACCACCGAACACGCCTCACGCCACCGAACACACCTCATGCCAATGGGCACGGGAAATTCCGCCCTGTGGGCTAAGGCTCAGAATTGGCCATTGTTTTATCTTTCTCTCTCCCCTTGGAGAGCTGTGTGAGGGAGCTGGGAGGATTCGGCTCTGACTGTCAGGGTTCAGTCTGGTGTCAGCCTTAATGAATGGTGAGATCATCAGGAATTGTCCTTTAACCTCAGCACCTTTGTGTCTCAACTCGAGTGAGTTAAAGCGGTGGGGAGTGAGGTGAGGGGAGTGGAAACCCCCCCTCATCATTTTTAAGCTCACCCACCAGACCGCAGGCAGCGCTGCTCCCACCAACTGCATCCACCAAAGGATTCAACCCGAGAGATGAATTTAGTGGCAGGAACAAAAATGTCTGAGCTTTTATCTGTGATCTCATTCTAATTAGCGGTGGTTGAGCGATGAATATTTCTTCTGGCACTGGGATAGTTGCTGTGAAGAGCAAGTAGCCAGGGAACTCCGAGCATCTCCCATCCATCACACCAACATCCCATTCATTGCCTCCTCTTCAATCACTTTGCTGTCTCTCCAATCCCTGGGAACTGCTGAGTGAGAAGAAAAAGGCAAATTTATTCAAATGGAAATCAATAACTGCACCTGCCTCACACACAATTCAGAACAAAGACCCGCCCCCAGAATGCACAGTCCAGGCACAGCTCAGTGAGAACTCTCCGAGGTCAAGGGGTGGATCGCTGACCCCGAGTGTTAAAGGTGGACGGGCTTGGTGAGAGGGTTCAATCTCTGCAGGATGTTCTTGGAAACCATTGAGTCCTGTTTCCCTACAACTCCTCTTCTCACTGATAAAGCCAGTCCCGTCATTTCATAATTTAAAACTCTTTAGCTTTGGTTTTGAATCTTTCCATGGCTTGTCTCTCCCTATCTCTGTAATCTCCTCCAAACCTACAACCCTCCATGATCTCCGCAACTATTCCTAACCTCTTGAGAACCCTCGATTTTAATCGTTCCCTCTCATTGGTGACTGTGCCTTCAATTGCCGAGACCCTAAACTCTGTGATTCCCTCCCTAACCCTCTCCATCCCTCTTCCCTCCGCAAACCTGTCTCTTTCATGGAAATTTTGGTCGCTAGTCCTCATCACAAAATTGAAGAACTGTCACAACACAGGAGGAGGCCATTCAGCCCATCCTTTCTGCACCAGATCTCTGTATGAGCTTTTCCCTTAGTGCCACTCCCCAGCCTCCTCCCCATGACCCTGCACATTCTTCCTTTTCATCGAAAAATCTAACTTCCTTTTGAATGCTTCGATTGAACCCGCTTATCCAATACTTCCTCCTTAACAAATTTAAACCCTTCTAGGTCTGAATTTCCTCCTCTTTCACCATCACTTGGGTAGCATCTTCTTCCCTGGTAAAGACAGATGCAAAGTATTTATTTAGTATCTCGGACATACCCTCTGCCTCAACACCTAAATCCACTTTTTGGTACCTAATCAGCCCCAATCCTCCTCTTACCACCCCACAGAAAACTTTGGGATTCCCTTTTATGTTCGCTGCCAGACTCTTCTCACACACTCTCTTTGTTTCTCTTATTTGCTTTTTCAGTCCCTCTGAACGTTTTGCATTCAGCCAGGTTCTCCACTGTATTTTGACATCTGTCATAACACATTTATTCTTCTTCATCTTACTCTCCATCTCTTTTATCATTCCGGGAGCCCTGGATTTGTTTGCCCTGCCTTTCCCCTTTGAGGGAATATACCTCGACTTTACTTGGACAATCTCTTCTTTGAAGGTAGCCCATTGATTAGTTACCATTTTTACTGCCATCCTTTGACTTCAATTTATTTGGCCCAGTTAATTATTCTTACTCTGGATTGTTCCTTCTCCTTTTCCATAGCCAACCTCAGCCTTAATGATACAATGTCACTGTTCCCTAATATCTCCTTAATTGTCTCAGTGTCAAATATTGTTTGGTTACACCCTGTGACATATCTTTCATTACTCACAGGATGTGGGCATCACTGGCAAGGCCATCATTTATTGTCCGTCCCTAATGGCCCTTGTGGAGGTGGTGGTGAGCTGCCTTCTTGAATACAACTGAGTGGCTAATAAACCATTACAGAGGTCAGTTAAGAGTCAACCACGTTGTAGTGGGACTGGAGTCACATGTAGGCCAGGCCAGGTAAGGAAGGCAGATTTCCTTCCCTCAAGGGCATTAATGAACCAGATGGGTTTTTACAACAATCGATGGTAATCTCATGATCACCATTACTGAGAGGAGGGGTTATACTTTCACCAAGTCAAGATGACTCCAGAGCCATTTAAAACTGGTGAGGTGGACCCAGTTCCAGGAATTCCCTCAACTTCCCAACACATTACCAGGTGTGAAATGCCTCTGTTATTGAGGCTTTAATGGTCTGTCCGATTTTAGGGTTGTAGGAACTGGGTTTTTTTGCAGTTTTTAAAAAAGTTTTCACCATAAGGATGGGGTAGAGAGTCTGCACCCTGCACTCCTGACCTGGCCAGCTCTATTGTCGGGATAAACATCTCCTAGCTCTCCATAATTCTGGTGGAGTCTGGCTAACTTCATCCATGGTTCATGGTTCATGACCCCTCAGGAAAGTCATAAACCAGAGACTGGATTCAGGGGCATTTGAAAAGGTGAGTTCCACCCAGACACTCCCCATGGTCCCTCATACCCTCCTTGGAAACCCAAAGCCAGCTCATGCCCAGTCACCCAGTGTGCACTATGTACATAATCAATGAGCTGTGTAATAACAATGGCAAGTGTGCAGCCGCTGAGAAAAAAAAATCAAAGGTTTGTTTTGAAAAAAGCTGCCAAAAAACCCAGTTCCTACAACCCTAAATAAATGTCAATCAGACAGACCATTAAAGCCTCAATAGCAGAGACATTTCACACCTAGTAATCCTGTCCAAATAAACATTGAGACATTGACAAAAGAGATTACAGAAATAACAACTTATTATAACCACTTAAAGGCAGCAGTCAAGTAAAGTCAGCAATTCACTTCGCTTGCCAAAACAGACTCCCTGCTGAGCGAATGCTTTTATCAGCCTGGGATCTCAGTCAGTCACGCAGGTTGTGGCCTCCTCACCATCTTTGTGTTGTGTATTGCCCATTCTCAGCTTCAGCCAGCCATTACTGAGATAACTTTATTTATACCTCCCCAACAGAGAGGGCTGTAGTGGGTGGGGGGTGGGTGGGGCAGAATAACAAAATGCTCGGATCTTACAATATACGACACTAGAACTGAGAATGTTCACAGCCACTGGACCCAATGCAGCACAGTGTCCCTGGGGGTTAACTCAGCCTGGAGGAGAGGGGGATTCTGCTGATCCTTTTCCAGGGTTTGTTTTTTTAGTGAAGTGAGCAGGAAATTCACCCTGGCGACACACCTTTCCATAAACCTTGACAGTTTTCTTCAGAATATTTTAGGTTCGAAGAGGTGAGCAGAGATTTGACAAGTATTAGATAATCCTGCTTCCCCATTGCTAATACATCTCACAGATTCATCATTTACTGCAACATCTTAATGACAATCTAATAGGCAGCTTTGTCCTCACTAATTACACTGTTCCCAAACGGACCTTTGCATCTTTCCAAACACAACGTCACTTCTCGTGTCAGCTTCCTCAGATCCAGTTATTATCTCATCACCAGTATCCAGATTTATTTTTAGCAACAAGTCACATGGGGAGGGATTCGGAGACGTGTCCTGCGGGTTGACGATGTCACATGAGGTGATGGGGCACAATTAATTGTCGATGGCTTCCTTCAGTGGCTTTATTTGTTGATAAGTTCTCAGTGTCGAATGAGCACAAAGATTACTATCAATGTGTAGGTCGCCTATAGTCTTTGTAAAGGTGGAAGAATCCTCCGCTGTGCATGTGGAAAACTCACTAAGACCTGACTCCAGTAATTCACTTACCATTTGGCCAATTCATTGAGGACAGAACCGGTCATTGTTAAACTAGGGCACAATGCGACATCGCTCTGTGTGTGGTCGGTGGCTGATAAAAGCGTGGATGCAGTGAGTCAGGAGGTAATGTCATGTACATTGCAAAGTATCTTGTTACTCTTACTCCAGTCTAACAAGTGTTTTTGTAACTTGCCTTTGAGCAGGGTTGTATGGTCAAGCTTGGGAAGATCCAATAATATCAATTTGGACCCCTCGTTAAGTAAAGTGTGCATTTTGGCAATTTAATCATGCTTATTTAGAATGACTGCTCTGGTCCCTTGTTAGGCTTGGGAACATACATGTCTGGGTTGGCCCTGAGGCATTGGAGAGCAGCAGGTATTTGTGTTGCATGGTGAAACTCAGACTTTGTACCATGTCACTATATCCAGACTCTCCGCCATTGCGTGAATCTGTGTTCATTGAATTTATGAAATTAGCAACTTGCACTAAAGAGTTCAGTTTTAATGGCTCCGTATATGTCCAAATAGATGGTGTTGCTATGGGATCCCCTCTAGGCCCAGCTCTCGCTGATGTTTTTGTCAGGTTCCATGAGAAACGTGTTTTCGATGGAAAACCCCTAACCTCCTACCCCACGAATATTTCCGATATGTGGATGATACATGCGTGGTCTTTGAATCTGTAGCCACATGTAAGGATCTCCTCCACCCCGAGCACAAACACACCGTTGAGGTTGAGCAGTTTAACACTATCTCTCTACTCAATGTGCTAGTTGAGAAATGCACCAATGGGCTCTCTGCTACTGTCTGCCACAAACCTACCTGAAGTGCTCGGTATACGTGTTGTGTGATAAGATTGACCTTGTGACCAATCATCTATTCTGTAAATAGGACCTAGTCATTTGCTCACCTTGTAAGCTTGAGACAGGAATGGAGAGGGTCAAAACGATCCTGCGGGATAATGGCCATCCTGGTGAGATCATTGTTCACCGTGTATCGTATAAACTTGCAAGTGGGCAAAAGGCCACCACTCTCGGACTTGGAAAGTGTCTAGTCCACCTCAAAATTACCCTGGAAAGGCAAAGTCTCTCAAACATGTGAACAAACAGGTTAAAGGAGCTGTGTCACACTGCTACAATGCAACAGCATCGTGAGTGGGATTTTCCACTAACAGGAAACTGCCATCAGCCCAAAAAAGACGTTCAGCCTGTCACACAATTCAGCAACTTGGTGTGTGAATCTCAGTACTGGTGCAATGCTGGATACGGACATCCCAGTGACTGGCTGATTGAATCAAACAGCTTGTTCCTTTGGTTGTTTATAATAAGCAGAGTGCAGACCTCACTCAACCAGCCCACACTCTCAAATCCCAAAGCAAAATGTCTGCTTTAGATGTGATTGGGCAGCACTTGCTGAACAATCCCGAGTGCACAAATAGCTCTACAAACAACTCATGTAAGATAATCAGTTGAGCTCATAACGTGGTTGTTTTACATTTGTTAGAAGCACCCGCACATTCATGCACAAGGACCCGTTCTCTGCAAACAGAAGGAATATATTCAAACTGTGTGCCTTTTTTAAATTAGCCAGGAGCCTGGGGAGTCCATCATTCCCCTTTTGCTTTCTTTGTGGCAGCGCCTCAGCCAACCAGAGTCAACTTGTCAACCAATCAGGAGCCTTTTCTTCTGTAAATAAATTGATGTGATTGTTTGAAATTTGTTGTTCTTGTGTTTGTCCCGATGAGTACAGGATGAAAAGCTTCAGCAACAAGTCTCTCTTTTCAGCAATAGTCAAACTCTGTATAACCAAGTGACTGTTACTATCCCAGTCTAGATCCAGATATTAAAGTCCATCATTATAACTACTCTAATTTTTTATACCTCTCTGTAATTTCTTTGCAGATTTGTTCCTCTACATTTTTTCACTAGTTGGTGGTCTGTAGACTGCACCGAGCAATGTAACTGCACCTTTAATGCTCTTTAGCTCTAGCCAAATTGATTCTATCCTTGAACCCTCTGGGACATCCTCTTTCTCCAGCACTGCAATGCTCTTCTTAACCAATACCGCCACCCCTCCTACTTTCCTTCCTTTCCTATCTCTCTGAATACCTTGTACCTGGGAATATTTAACACCCAGCCCTGCCCTTCCTTGAGCCCGGTCTCTGTTATAGCTGCAGCATTGAAACCCACATGCCAATCTGTGCCTTTAGCTCACCAATCTTATTTACACACTCCCCAAATTCACACCTGTTTCTCCCAATATTATTTGTGCTTTGGTATCCGTCTCTAGTAGTACTTCCTGTTTCCACACACCTGCCAAGTTAGTTTAAACCATCCCAATAACGATAGCTAACCGGCCCTGAGGGAAGTGGGTCTCAGTCCTGTTCAGGTGTGATCCATCTGGTTTGTACAGATTCCATCTCCCCCAGAGCCAGTCCCAGTGTCCCAGGAATCTAAAGCCCCTCCCTCTTCCACCATTTTCCCAGCCACACATTCCTCTGTCTTATCCCCCTATTTCTGTCCTCACTGGCGAGTGGCACTGGGAGTGATCCGGAGATTACTACGTTCGAGGTCGTGCTTGCTAATTTTGTACCTAACTCTCTCTGACTGGAGGAACACAGCCCACTTCCTACCTGTGTCGTTGGTACCTCGTGGACTCTAACTACTGGCTGTTCATCCTCCTCCCTCAGAGTGCTCTGCAGCCGCTCAGTGATTCCCTTGACCCTGGCACCAGAAAGGCAATAAACCATCCTGGATTCACCTTTGCGGCTGCAGTAGTGCCTGTTTGCTCCCCTATCGAATCACTGACCACTATTGTTCTTCTAGATTTCCCTGTATCCCTCTGTGCAGCTAAGACACCTGTGCTGCCATGGGGTTGGCTCTGGCTGCACTCCCCAGATGAACCATTCCCCTCCTCAGTATTCAGAACTGAATGTTAGTTGGAGAGTGGGATGCACTTGGGGGTCTCCTGTACTACCTGCCTGTTCCTCCTTGACTGCCTGTGGTCACCATTCCCTCGCTCCCTACATACTCTAAAGATACAGAGTGACCACATTTATAAATGTGCTATCTACAAAGCCCTCAACTTCACGGATGCGGCGCAGAGCCACCAACAGCTGCTCAAGCTCGAAAACCCAGAGCTCAAGCTGCTGCAACTGATGATACTTCACACACACAGGGTTAACCAGGGCCCAAGAAATACCCCACAGGTCCCACATGGAACAGGATGTGCACTCCAGGGCTTGGAGCTGACAGGTCACTCCTCTATCTTTCAGATAATAAAACTTACTACCTAAAAAACATCAGCTTCTCACTTCCCATCTCTTGTTCTCATTTAACTAGAGCGAGGTTAATCCAAATGCTTTACTTGACTCTTATTAACAAAAATATTGAAGTTTTTAATTTCCCAGCTCTTTCGATTCTAACTTTGGTGAAAGGGAACCAAATCTCCAATCACGGCTCCATACCTGCTGGAGTGGGATGGGCAGGGGGTGGGCTGCTCTGCTTGGGATTGATTGCGTTTATATATGAACGGCTGTGTCCTCAGTCTCTCCCTGTTGGGTTTGGAGACTTTGTCTGAAAACTCCAGTGTTCGGCTTTCCTGCTGCATCTTTACACAATGTGAACCTTCCCTTTGTTTTACAGAACAGGCACTAATGCTGTAACAGGTCAGACCCTGTGTATCCTTCAATAGATTCTGTGTAGAGACTCACAATATAAACCCCTCTGTTCCTGAGGGGCCGAATGTTAGTGAGCTGGGACCGAGGCTGGAGACAGTGGGACACTAGGACAAGTTTGAAATGTGTGAATGTGGAGTGAACACACGAGGAGGATACATCCACATCTGGATTTGCAACAGCTCAGCTCTCACTGTGACATTGAAATGTCACTGGGCAAGAACAAGTGTCCCTATCTTCAAGGGGAGGAGGATTTGGTTAATCTGGGAGGTGGGGGATTAACAAGAGGATGTGGTTTGGATGAGGGAAGCAAATGTGATGTTTCCAAGTTTTCTGAGAACATGAAACTTGTTGGGAATGTGAGCGGTGAGGAGGGGGTTCAGAGGCTTCAAGTCGATTTAGACAGGTTGAGTGAGTGGGAAAATACATGGCAGATGCAGTATAATGTGGATAAGTGTGAAGTTATCCACTTTGGTAGGTAAAACAGAATGGCAGAGTATTATTTAAATGGTGATAGATTGGGAAATGTTAATGTACAAAGGGACCTGGGTGTCCTTGTACACCAATCACTGAAAGCAAGAATGCAGGTGCAGCAGGTAATTAGGAAAGCTAATAGAATGTTATCGTTTATTGTGAGGGCAAGCATGCAGGTGCAGCAAGCAGTTAAGAAGACAAATGGTATGTTGGCCTTCATTGCGAGAGGACTTGAGTACAGGAGCAAGGATGTCTTACTGCAGCTGTACAGGGCCTTGGTGAGACCACACCTGGAGTATTGTGTGCAGTTTTGAAGAAAGGATATACTTGCCATAGTGGGAGTGCAGCGAAGGTTCACCAGACTGATTCCTGGGATGGCAGGATTGTTTTATGAGGAGAGATTGGGTTGACTATGCCCTGTATTCACTGGAGTTTAGAAGAATGAGAGGGAATCTCATTGAAACATATAAAATTCTGACAGGGATGGACAGACTGGATGCAGGGAGGATGTTTCCTCTGGCTGGAGGAATCTAGAACAAGGGGTCACAGTCTCAGGATACGGGGTGGGCCATTTAGGACTGAGATGAGGAGAAACTTCTTCACTCAGATGGTGGTGAACCTGTGGAATTCTCTACCACAGAGGCTGTGGAGGCCAAGCACTGAATATATTTAAAAAGGAAGCAGATAGATTTCTAGACTCTAAAGGTGTCGAGGGGTATAGGGAGAAAGCGGGAGTATGGCGTTGAGTTGGATGATCAGCCATGATCATATTGAATGTCAGAGCAACTCGAAGGGCCGAATGGCCTACTCCTGCTCCTAGTTTCTCTCTTTCTATGTTCCTAACTCACGGCCTTCCTGTGATGTCCCAGTTTGATATTGTTTTCTGCCTCACTCAGTGACCCTGGTCTGCTTCACAGTGATCTTGAGCCATAGAACCATAGAAAAGTTACAGCACAGGAGGCCATTCGGCCCATCTTGTCCATGCCAGCCTGAGGAGACCCGGATGCCCTTTCTAATCCCACCTTCCTGCACCCGGCCCATAGCCCTGCAGCTTACAGCACTTTAGGTGAAGATCCAGGTACTTTTTAAAAGAGTTTAGAGTTTCTGCCTCTACCACCAACTTGGGCAGCGAATTCCAGACACCCAGTACCCTCTGCATAAAAAAGTTCTTCCTCATGTCCCCCCTACACCTCCTGCCTCACACTCCCCGCAGTCCGATTGACAGTGACCCTGACCTGTTCCTGCTTCTCCCCAATGATTCACCATCAGAAACCAGACAAATTAAAACCGCTTTTAACTTCTGAGTAACGATAATACTGACCCCCTCCCCACCCCCCCCACAGGACCCATGACTATGACCCCGACCAGACCCCCACCCTGTCACCCCTCCCCGACTACCCTCCAACCCTCTCAGCTACCCTCTCCCTCCTGAATACCCCCCCAGTAACCCCCAACTACACCCCATACATCCCCAATTACCCCCTCCGCCCCCCCAACCCCATAACTACCTCCCACCCCCCAATTACCTCCAACCCCCCGACTGCCCTCCTGACTCCCCTGACCCACCCCACCGCCCCATGCAACTTCCTGACACATTCTAACCCTACCCCTCACCCAACCGCCCACCCCCAAACCCCATCCTACCCACTCACCTGACACACTTACCTCCTCCTTGGCTTCTGGAAGGGGCCGGAACTTTAAACCAACCTGGGTCACGGCAACTCGTGCCCTAAAGGAGGGCAAGTGGCTCCCTTCACTCCGACTCAGCTGCCCTTGGCTGAAGGTATCGGGAATCTGCTGCGCCCCACACTCCTCACCTGCTCCGAGTGGGAAGGTTGGGTCAGGAAGGTGCAGCTCCTGACGGAGCGGAGGGACAATCCCGCTGCGATTGCCTTCGCTCGGCAGTCCTGGCCCGATGAGAAAGTGGAAACTCTAACTTTCCAAATGTCCCATTGCTCTCCCATCAATGGCTTTAACATCGGGTGAATTACAGCATTTCATAAACACAGCACAAGAGGGCAGCAAATCATCACAAACACCACAAACTGGCAGAATCCCCAGCTCCGGGTCATTGCAGTCGGAAATCAGGGGCAGTGTCACCCAGCGGAGACTCTGGGAAATAGGGAGGCAGCAGAATGAGACAGAGGACAGGACTCCCTCACAGAGACAGTATGGGGACGATGGGCCAAATGGACTCCTTCTGTGCTGCCGGACCCTGTACGGTCAGCATTTGGGAAGGTTGTTAAGGTGAGATTCATGCGGGAGTGTGAGGCACCCCATGGCCAAATATCCCCCTGCCACTTAATATGGCGACCGACCGAAATAATGAGCTGTCAGTGAGGGGGTTACAGGAGCAGCTGGACTGATGGGAACGGGCTCCGGGGGCAAATTCGGGAGAGACGGGGTTTAAAGGAAGGAGGCGGGAGTGTGGGTGGGGGGATTGAATAAGGAAAATCAATCTGCAGACATTGTAAAAAGTTGCCGTTGGATCACACGACAATCAGAGCCAACAACAACTTGCATTTATCTAGCACCTTTAAGACACCCCAAGGTGCTTCACAAGAGTGTGAATGAACAAAATCTGACCCCGAGCCACTTAGTGAGATATTAGTCAGGTGACCAAAAGCTTGGTCAATGAGGTGGGTTTTAAGGAGCATCTTAAGGGAGGAGAGTGAGGTAGAGAGGCGGAGGGGAGGGAATCCCAGAGCTCTGGGCCCAGGCAGTTGAAGGCACGGCCGCCAATGGTGGAGTGATTCTAACTGTGAGTGCACAAGAGGCCAGAATTAGAGGAGTGCAGATATCTCGGAGAGTTGTGGGGCTGGAGGAGATTACAGGGATAGGGAGGGGGGGTGAGACCAAGGGGGGATTGAAAACAAGGATGAGAATTTGAAAATGGAGGTGCTGCTTGACTGGGTCAGTGAGCTCGGGGGTGATAGGGAAACAGGACGCGGTGAGGGTTTGGAGACAGGCAGCCAAGTTCTGAATGAGTTGAATGGGCTCCTCACACCAGGTGGATGATGAAATTCTAGTGACGGAGTCTAACGTGTGCCCTCTTCCTACAGGTCTTCACCAGGTATGGGAAATGCTACACCTTCAACGCTAACAAGACCAACATCAAGAAAAGCAAACAGGGCGGAATGGGGAATGGACTGGAGATTATGTTAGATATTCAGCAGGATGAATACCTCCCCATCTGGCAGGAGACAGGTGAGGTGACTCTGTGGGTTCTCCCTGTTCCATTCCCGGCCACAGGAATATCGCCATGTCCTGCCCAGGGAGCTGGGTGAGAGCAGGGCAGCTCAGAGAGGCAGAGAGAGGCTGCAGGGACAGGGATGAATGTTATCGATGAAATATAAGCTGGTGATATCTGCACTAGGCTCCAAGGAAGCGTTAGTCACACAGGGCAAACAAATATCTGTTCGTTTTTAGCCCAATATTGTCCTGACCTGAAACAATAAACTAATATTAAATTGTTAAAGCTGCTGCGAGACTGGAGAGGGTTCCTGGTCCACATCTGGAAGGGGGATGGGCTACAATTGGTCTCAGTTCCATTGGGTCAGAGAGAGGACTATCAACGACAGATCCAGTCAGCATTGCAGGAAGTGGTCAGGGGTTGGGGGCAGTGGGGTTTGTAGAGAGTTAACCTCAGGATTACCCATTGTCATGGTGCAATGTCCTGGAATCTGTTTCACAGTGAGAAACACATCACAGAGTCACAGAGTCATAGAGTGATAGAGTTATACAGCACAGAAACAGACCCTTCGGCCCATCGTGTCTGTGCCAGCCATCAAGCACCTTTCTATTCTAATCCCATTTCCCAGCACTTGGCCTGTAGCCCTGTATGCTCTGGTGTTTCAAGTGCTCATCTAAATACTTCTTCAATGTTGTGAGGGTTCCTGCCTCTACCACCCCCTCAGTCAGTGTGTTCCAGATTCCAACCACCCTCTGGGTGAAAAAATCCCTCCTCAAATCCCCTCTAAACCTCCTGCTCCTTACCTTAAATCTATGTCCCCTGTTTATTGACACCACCGCTAAAGGGGAAAGTTTCTTCCTATCTAAACCCTTCATAATTTTGTAGACGTCTATCAGGTCCCCCCTCAACCTTCTCTGCTCTAAGGAAAACAACCCCAGCCTATCCAGTCTCTCTTCATATCAGAAACCCTCCAGCCCAGGCAACATCCTGGTGAATCTCCTCTGCACCCCCTCCAGTGCAATCACATCCTTCCTATAGTGTGGCGACCAGAACTGCACACAGTACTCCAGCTGTGGCCCAACTAGCATTTTATACAGCTCCGTCACAACCTTCCTGCTCTTATATTCTATGCCTTAGCTAATAACGGTAAGTATCCCATATGCCTTCTTAACCACCTTATCTACCTGTGTTAATCCTCCCAAAATGCATCACCTCACACTTCTCAGGATTAAATTCCATTTGCCACTGCTCTGCCCATCTTACCAGCCCATCTATATCGTCCTGTAATCTAAGGCTTTCCTCCTCACTATTTACAACACCACCAATTTTTGTGTCATCTGCAAACTTACCGATCATACCTCTTATATTCACGTCTAAATCATTTATATACACAACAAACAGCAAGGGTCTCAGCACCAATTCCTGTGGTACGCCACTCGTCACAGGCTTCCAATCGCAAACACAACCTTCAACCATCACCTTCTGCCTCCTGCCACTAAGCCAATTTTGGATCCAATTTGCCAAATTGCCCTGGATCCCATGGGCTCTTACCTTCTTGACCAATCTCCCATGCAGGGCTTTGTCAAAAGCCTTACTGAAGTCCATGTAGACTACATCAACTACACTACCCTCATCTACACACCTAGTCACCTCCTCGAAAAATTCAATCAAATTTGTTAGACATGATCTCCCCCTGACAAAGCCATGCTGACTATCCCTGAATAATCCATGCCTCTCCAAGTGTAGATTAACCCTGTCCCTCAGAATTTTTTCCAATAGTTTCCCTACCACTGATGTTAGACTCACTGGCCTGTAATTACCTGGTTTATCCCTACTACCCTTCTTGAATAACGGTACCACACTCGCTGTCCTCCAGTCCTCTGGCACCTCTCCTGTGGCCAGAGAGGATTTGAAAATTAGTGTCAGAACCTTAAATCCTGCAATCTCCCCCTTGTCTCACATAGCAGCCTGGGATACATCTCACCTGGGCCTGGGGATTTATCCACCTTAAAGCCCGCTAAAATCGCTAATACTCCTCCCTTTCAACACTAATTTGTTTAAGTATATCACAGTCCCCCTCCCTGATTTCTACACCTACATCGTCCTTCTCCATAGTGAATAAAGATGCAACTTAATCATTGAAAACCTCACCTCCATCCTCTAGCTCCACACACAGATTGACACTTTGGTCCCTAATGGGCCTAAGTGGTTATCCTCTTGCCCCTAATATACATATTGAATACCTTTGGGCTTTCCTTTATTTTATCTGCCAGTGTTTATTGATGCCCCCTTTTCACTCTCCTAATCTCTTTTTTGAGTAACTCCCTGCACTTTCTAGACTTTTCTGGGGCTTCCGCTGTTTTGGGCCCTCAGTATCTACCATAAATTTCCCTTTTTTCCTTAACCAATCCTGTGCATTCCTCAACATCCAGGGTTCCTTGGACTTGTTGGTCCCACCCTTCACCTTTAGGGGAACATGTTGGCCCTGAACTCTCTATTTCTTTTTTGAATGACTCCCACTGGTCTGATGTAGACTTTCCTACAAGTAGCTGCTCCCAGTCCACTTTGGCCAGATCCTGTCTTATCATATTGAAATCAGCCCTCCCCCAATTCAGAACCTTTATTTCCGGTCCATCTCTCAGTGCTCCTCAGCCAGGCAGCTTGTTTGTTTTTAATTAAAAGATTATTTCCTTAAACTAAAGCCAAGTTGAAAACTAGTTTATCTTTAAAAAAAAAACAAATGCTGAAACTCTGACCTGTAACGTCGCTTAAAAACAGAAAAAAACAACTTACCCATGACCTACCAATCAGCTCTCTCCCTTGTCCTGACGTCACTAATGTCACCCTTGTCGAATTCTGTCTGGGTAACTGTTGGGATTAGCTGGTGTCTGGGTAACTGTTGGGATTAGCTGGTGTCTGGGTAACTGTTGGGATTAGCTGCTCTCTGGGTAACTGTTGGGATTAGCTGCTCTCTGGGTAACTGTTGGGATTAGCTGCTCTCTGGGTAACTGTTGGGATTAGCTGGTGTCTGGGTAACTGTTGGGATTAGCTGGTGTCTGGGTAACTGTTGGGATTAGCTGGTGTCTGGGTAACTGTTGGGATTAGCTGGTGTCTGGGTAACTGTTGGGATTAGCTGGTGTCTGGGTAACTGTTGGGATTAGCTGGTGTCTGGGTAACTGTTGGGATTAGCTGGTGTTGGGTAACTGTTGGGATTAGCTGGTGTCTGGGTAACTGTTGGGATTAGCTGGTGTCTGGGTAACTGTTGGGATTAGCTGCTCTCTGGGTAACTGTTGGGATTAGCTGCTCTCTGGGTAACTGTTGGGATTAGCTCCTGTCTGGGTAACTGTTGGGATTAGCTGGTGTCTGGGTAACTGTTGGGATTAGCTGGTGTCTGGGTAACTGTTGGGATTAGCTGCTCTCTGGGTAACTGTTGGGATTAGCTGCTCTCTGGGTAACTGTTGGGATTAGCTGCACTCTGGGTAACTGTTGGGATTAGCTGCTCTCTGGGTAACTGTTGGGATTAGCTGGTGTCTGGGTAACTGTTGGGATTAGCTGGTGTCTGGGTAACTGTTGGGATTAGCTGGTGTCTGGGTAACTGTTGGGATTAGCTGGTGTCTGGGTAACTGTTGGGATCAGCTGGTGTCTGGGTAACTGTTGGGATTAGCTGGTGTCTGGGTAACTGTTGGGATTAGCTGGTGTCTGGGTAACTGTTGGGATTAGCTGGTGTCTGGGTAACTGTTGGGATTAGCTGGTGTCTGGGTAACTGTTGGGATTAGCTGGTGTCTGGGTAACTGTTGGGATTAGCTGGTGTCTGGGTAACTGTTGGGATTAGCTGGTGTCTGGGTAACTGTTGGGATTAGCTGGTGTCTGGGTAACTGTTGGGATTAGCTGGTGTCTGGGTAACTGTTGGGATTAGCTGGTGTCTGGGTAACTGTTGGGATTAGCTGGTGTCTGGGTAACTGTTGGGATTAGCTGGTGTCTGGGTAACTGTTGGGATAAACTGCTGTCAGGGTAATTGGTGGCGTTAGCTGCTGCTCCAACCAGCTCAATCTCAGCCTTAACCCGCAGACCATTAATAAGAATCTCCACTAGGGAAGCTCAACCCCAGTTTATCTCTATTCCACTCCCACTGCTGCTCCGAACACCTCGATCTGGGCCATGAGCTCGGCTTTCAATCAACATTCATAGAGGGTAAATGTGCAAATCACTTTCAGAACGTGTGGAACTGTACCCCAGTGAGAATCAGTGTGTGTGGAACTGTACCCCAGTGAGAATCAGTGTGTGTGGAACTGTACCCCAGTGAGAATCAGTGTGTGTGGAACTGTACCCCAGTGAGAGTCAGTGTGTGTGGAACTGTACCCCAGTGAGAGTCAGTGTGTATGGAACTGTACCCCAGTGAGAGTCAGTGTGTATGGAACTGTACCCCAGTGAGAGTCAGTGTGTATGGAACTGTACCCCAGTGAGAGTCAGTGTGTATGGAACTGTACCCCAGTGAGAGTCAGTGTGTGTGGAAGTGTTCCCCAGTGAGAGTCAGTGTGTGTGGAACTGTACCCCAGAGAGAGTCAGTGTGTGTGGAAATGTACCCCAGAGAGAGTCAGTGTGTGTGGAAATGTTCCCCAGTGAGAGTCAGTGTGTGTGGAACTGTACACCAGTGAGAGTCAGTGTGTGTGGAAATGTTCCCCAATGAGAGTCAGTGAGTGTGGAACTGTACCCCAGTGAGAGTCAGTGTGTGTGGAACTGTACCCCAGCGAGAGACAGTGTGTGTGGAACTGTAACCCAGTGAGAGTCACTGTGTGTGGAACTGTAACCCAGTGATAGTCAGTGTGTGTGGAACTGTACCGCAGTGAGAGTCAGTGTGTGTGGGACCCGTACCCCAGTGAGAGTCAGTGTGTGTGGAACTGTACCCCAGTGAGAGTCAGTGTGTGTGGAACTGTACCCCAGAGAGAGACAGTGTGTGTGGAACTGTAACCCAGTGAGAGTCAGTGTGTGTGGAACTGTACCCCAGTGAGAGTCAGTGTGTGTGGAACTGTACCCCAGTGAGGGACAGTGTGTGTGGAACTGTAACCCAGTGAGAGTCAGTGTGTGTGGGACCCGAACCCCAGTGAGAGTCAGTGTGTGTGGAACTGTATCCCAGAGAGAGACAGTGTGTGTGGAACTGTAACCCAGAGAGAGACAGTGTGTGTGGAACTGTACCCCAGAGAGAGACAGTGTGTATGGAACTGTATCCCAGTGAGAATCAGTGTGTCTGGGACTGTGCACCAGTGAGATTCAGTGTGAGTGGTCTGTACCCCAGTGAGAGTCAGTGTGTGTGGAATTGTACCCCAGTGAGAGTCAGTGTGTGTGGAACCGAACCCCAGTGAGTCAGTGTGTGTGGAACACATACCCCGGTGAGAGTCAGTGTGTGTGGAACTGTACCCCAGTGAGAGTCAGTGTGTGTGGGACTGTAGCCCAGTGAGAGACAGTATGTGTGGGACTGTACCCCAGTGAGAGAGAGTATGTGTGGGACTGTACCCCAGTGAGAGTCAGTGTGTGTGGAACTGTACCCCAGTGAGTTCCAGCGTGTGTGGAACTGTACCCCAGTGAGAGTCAGTGTGTGTTGAACTGTAGCCCAGTGAGAGTCAGTGAGTGTGGAACTGTATCCCAGTGAGGGTCAGTGTGTGTGGAACTGTACCCCATTGAGAGTCAGTGTGTGTGGAACTGTATCCCAGTGAGAGTCAGTGTGTGTGGAAATGTACCCCAGTGAGAGTCAGTGTGTGTGGGACTGTATCCCAGTGAGAGTCAGTGTGTGTGGAAATGTACCCCAGTGAGAGTCAGTGTGTGTGGAAATGTACCCCAGTGAGAGTCAGTGTGTGTGGGACTCTACCCCAGTGAGTGTCAGTGTGTGTGGAACTGTACCCCAGTGAGAGTCAGTGTGTGTGGAACTGTACCCCAGTGAGAGTCAGTGTGTATGGAACTGTACCCCAGTGAGAGTCAGTTTGTGTGGAAATGTTCCCCAGTCAGAGTCAGTGTGTGTGGAAATGTTCCCCAGTGAGAGTCAGTGTGTGTGGAAATGTACCCCAGAGAGAGTCAGTGTGTGTGGAAATGTACCCCAGAGATTCAGTGTGTGTGGAAATGTTCCCCAATGAGAGTCAGTGAGTGTGGAACTGTACCCCAGTGAGAGTCAGTGTGTGTGGAAATGTTCCCCAGTGAGAGTCAGTGTGTGTGGAACTGTACCCCAGTGAGAGTCAGTGTGTGTGGAAATGTTCCCCAGTGAGAGTCAGTGTGTGAGGAACTGTACCCCAGAGAGAGACAGTGTGTGTGGAAATGTTCCCCAATGAGAGTCAGTGAGTGTGGAACTGTACCCCAGTGAGAGTCAGTGTGTGTGGAACTGTACCCCAGTGAGAGTCAGTGTGTGTGGAAATGTTCCCCAGTGAGAGTCAGTGTGTGTGGAACTGTACCCCAGTGAGAGTCAGTGTGTGTGGAACTGTACCCCAGAGAGAGACAGTGTGTGTGGAACTGTAACCCAGTGAGAGTCAGTGTGTGTGGAACTGTAACCCAGTGAGAGTCAGTGTGTGTGGAACTGTACCCCAGTGAGAGTCAGTGTGTGTGGAACTGTACCCCAGTGAGAGTCAGTGTGTGTGGGACCCGTACCCCAGTGAGAGTCAGTGTGTGTGGAACTGTACCCCAGTGAGAGTCAGTGTGTGTGGAACTGTACCCCAGAGAGAGACAGTGTGTGTGGAACTGTAACCCAGTGAGAGTCAGTGTGTGTGGAACTGTAACCCAGTGAGAGTCAGTGTGTGTGGAACTGTACCCCAGTGAGGGACAGTGTGTGTGGAACTGTAACCCAGTGAGAGTCAGTGTGTGTGGGACCCGAACCCCAGTGAGAGTCAGTGTGTGTGGAACTGTACCCCAGAGAGAGACAGTTTGTGTGGAACTGTAACCCAGAGAGAGACAGTGTGTGTGGAACTGTACCCCAGAGAGAGACAGTGTGTGTGTGACTGTATCCCAGTGAGAATCAGTGTGTCTGGGACCGTGCACCAGTGAGATTCAGTGTGAGTGGTCTGTACCCCAGTGAGAGTCAGTGTGTGTGGAATTGTACCCCAGTGAGAGTCAGTGTGTGTGGAACTGAACCCCAGTGAGTCAGTGTGTGTGGAACACGTACCCCGGTGAGAGTCAGTGTGTGTGGAACTGTACCCCAGTGAGAGTCAGTGTGTGTGGGACTGTAGCCCAGTGAGAGACAGTATGTGTGGGACTGTACCCCAGTGAGAGAGATTATGTGTGGGACTGTACCCCAGTGAGAGTCAGTGTGTCTGGAACTGTACCCCAGTGAGTTCCAGCGTGTGTGGAACTGTACCCCAGTGAGAGTCATTGAGTGTGGAACTGTAACCCAGTGAGAGTCAGTGTGTGTGGAACTGTACCCCAGTGAGAGTCAGTGTGTGTGGAACTGTACCCCAGTGAGAATCAGTGTGTGTGGAACTGTACCCCTGTGAGAGTCAGTGTGTGTGGAACTGTACCCCTGTGAGAGTCAGTGTGAGTGGAACTGTACCCCAGTGAGAGTCAGTGTGTGTGGAACTGTACCCCAGTGAGAGTCAGTGTGTGGGACCCGTACCCCAGTGAGAGTCAGTGTGAGTGGAACTGTTCCCCAGTGAAAGTCAGTGTATGTGGAACTGTACCCCAGTGAGAGTCAGTGTGTGTGGAACTGTACCCCAGTGAAAGTCAGTGTGTGGGACCCGTACCCCAGTGAGAGTCAGTGTGAGTGGAAATGTTCCCCAGTGAGAGTCAGTGTGAGTGGAGCTGTACCCCAGTGAGAGTCAGTGTGAGTGGAGCTGTACCCCAGTGAGAGTCAGTGTGTATGGAACTGTACCCCAGTGAGAGTCAGTGTGTGTGGAAATGTTCCCCAATGAGAGTCAGTGTGTGTGGAACTGTACCCCAGTGAGAGTCAGTGTGTGTGGAACTGTACCCCAGTGAGAGTCAGTGTGTGTGGAACTGTACCCCAGTGAGAGTCAGTGTGTGTGGAACCCGTACCCCAGTGAGAGTCAGTGTGTGTGGAACTGTACCCCAGTGAGAGTCAGTGTGTGTGGAACTGTACCCCAGTGAGAGTCAGTGTGTGTGGAAATGTTCCCCAATGAGAGTCAGTGTGTGTGGAACTGTACCCCAGTGAGAGTCAGTGTGTGTGGGACTGCACCCCAGTGAGAGTCAGTGTGTGTGGAACTGTACCCTAGTGAGAGTCAGTGTGTGTGGGACCCATTCCCCAGTGAGAGTCAGTGTGTGTGGGACCCATTCCCCAGTGAGAACCAGCATGTGTGGGAACTATACCCCAGTGAGAATTGGAGTGGGGGTTTGGAAGTGGAATTGATTCTCAGTTCTGATAATTGCAATTCATTCCATTTCAGATGAAACCTCTTTTGAGGCTGGAATTCGAGTCCAGATTCACAGTCAGAAGGAACCACCCTACATCCATCAGCTGGGATTTGGAGTACCCCCTGGATTCCAAACCTTCGTATCCTGTCAGGAACAAAGGGTATTTCAAACTTATCACTTGCGTTCAACCCCTTTAATTGAATTTCTTAACCTCAGTAACGGTTGGATAGAGGGAGCTTTACTCTGTATCTAACACCGTGCTGTACCTGTCCTGGGAGTGTTTGATGGGGACAGTGTAGAGGGAGCTTTACTCTGTATCTAACCCCGTGCTGTACCTGTCCTGGGAGTGTTTGATGGGGACAGTGTAGAGGGAGCTTTACTCTGTATCTAACCCTGTGCTGTACCTGCCCTGGGAGTGTTTGATGGGGACAGCGTAGAGGGAGTTTTACTCTGTATCTAACCTCGTGTTGTATCTGTCCTGGAAGTGTTTGATGGGGACAGTGTAGAGGGAGCTTTACTCTGTATCTAACCCCATGCTGTACCTGTCCTGGGAGTGTTTGATGGGGACAGTGTAGAGGGAGTTTTACTCTGTATCTAACCTCGTGTTGTATCTGTCCTGGGAGTGTTTGATGGGGACTGTGTAGAAGGAGCTTTACTCTGTATCTAACTCCATGCTGTACCTGTCCTGGGAGTGTTTGATGGGGTCGGTGTAGAGGGAATTTTAACCTGTATATAACCCCGTTTTGTACCTGTCTTGGGAGTGTTTGACGTGGACAGGGTAGAGGGAGCTTTACTGTGTATCTGACCCCGTGCTGTACCTGTCCTGGGAGTGTTTGATGGGGACAGTGTAGATGGAGCTTTATTCTGTATCTAACTCCGTGCTTTACGTGTCCTGGGAGTGTTTGATGGGGACGGTGTAGCTTTACTCTGTATCTAACGTCGTGTTGTATCTGTCCTGGAAGTGTTTGATGGGAACAGTGTAGAGGGAGCTTTACTCTGTATCTAACCCCGTGCTGTACCTGTCCTGGGAGTGTTTGATGGGGAAAGTGTAGAGGGAGCTTTACTCTGTATCTAACCCCGTGCTGTACCTTTCCTGGGAGTGTTTGATGGGGAAAGTGTAGAGGGAGCTTTACTCTGTATCTAACCCCGTGCTGTACCTGTCCTGGGAGGGTTTGATGGGGACAATGTAGAGGGAGCTTTACTCTGTATCTAACCCCGTGCTGTACCTGTCCTGGGAGTGTTTGAATGGGGACAGTGTAGAGGGAGCTTTACTCTGTATCTAACCCCGTGCTGTACCTGTCCTGGGAGTGTTTGATGGGGAAAGTGTAGAGGGAGCTTTACTCTATATCTAACCCCATGCTGTACCTGTCCTGGGAGTGTTTGATGGGGACAGTGTAGAGGGAGATTTACTCTGTATCTAACCCCGTGCTGTACCTGTCCTGGGAGTGTTTGATGGGGAAAGTGTAGAGGGAGCTTTACTCTGTATCTAACCCCGTGCTGTACCTGTCCTGGGAGTGTTTGATGGGGACAGTGTAGAGGGAGCTTTACTCTGTATCTAACCCTGTGCTGTACCTGTCCTGGGAGTGTTTGATGGGGACAGTGTAGAGGGAGCTTTACTCGGTATCTAACCCCGTGCTGTACCTGTCCTGGGAGTGTTTGATGGGGACGGTGTAGAGGGAGCTTTACTCTGTATCTAACCCCGTGCTGTACCTTTCCTGGGAGTGTTTGATGGGGACGGTGTAGAGGGAGCTTTACTCTGTATCTAACCCCGTGCTGTATCTGTCCTGGGAGTGTTTGATGGGGACAGTGTAGAGGGAGCTTTACTCTCTATCTAACCCCGTGCTGTACCTGTCCTGGGAGTGTTTGAATGGTTGCACTTTTCCTGTAAATCTCTTTCTCTCATTCTTTCTATTCAGTTGACATATTTGCCCCAGCCGTGGGGTGACTGCCGCTCAAGTTTAAAGGGGCACCTTCTCCCTGGATATGATGACTACAGTCTTACAGCCTGTCGCATCCACTGTGAAAAGGAGGCTGTGGTCAGGAAATGCCACTGTCGGATGGCGCACATGCCAGGTAGAGTGACCCTGATCATCCACACTGCTGAGTTCCTCGAAATGATGGCACCATAGCTGGTCACACGGAGAGCCTGAATCTGGGATTACTAAGCGATATAATATCGACATGTCAATTACTAACCAGCAATGGACAGGATTGTTATTGCAATAGCTGATTATATATAAATATATTCAGATAGTCCGACATAGATTTATTAATTGGATTCATCTGGGACACTATTTTGACCCAGCGACAGTGAAGGAACGGTGATATATTTCCAAGTCAGGATGGTGAGTGACTTGGAGGGGAACTTCCAGGTGGTGGTGTTCCCATCTATCTGCTGCCCTTGTCCTTCTAGATTATAGTGGTCGTGGGTTTGGAAGATGGTGTCTAAGGAGCCTTGGTGAGGTCCTGCAGTGCATCTTGTAGATGGTACACACACTGCTGCTACTGTGCGTTGGTGATGGAGGAAGTGGATGTTTATGTTGGGGGAGTGGTTTGTGACCTGGTTTCCACTTTGAGTAGTATTTGGATCTGTCTTTGGGTAACTCGTGGCCTGATCTGGATTGGGAAGGTTTCCCACTACTTGTGAGTGATTTAGGCTTTTTCAAAAGCTTCTTACTGAGGTAAGTACACCTCTCCCTTGTACAGACTATTCAGACTGCTCTTCTCAGTCTCTAGCACATTACTGTCGATGTCATTGGTACATCATGATACACATGACCATCTCATTACCATAACTATTAACCCATTACTCTACATCCCCCAAAGTATAATGTCACCTTTTTTCATGGCAATCTTAAATTATTTTCTTAAACTATTTACATTACGTTTTCAAACTCCTGTAAATCTCCTTCACTGTTACAGGTTCTATCCAACTCCTCCCCTTCCTCCAACCCTCTCCCCCCCGCAAGTCACTGTGGTAAAGGGCTTCAATCTGACACAGTGTTCTGGGCCCTCTGGGAGGGGGGTGTTGTAGACATGAGCAGCTGCTCCTCCTTTCCCTGAAAGATAAGCACAATGGTGGAGTGGGATAGCAGCTTTCCATGATTGCTGCTCACTGGGCTGGGATCTCTGAGATGACTGAACTGTAAGGGTCAGGAAATGTTTTCAATGAAAGGCTGATTCGAGAGAGAAGACCTCAGGACATGGGCAATGTCTTGAATAGGAAGAGGGCAAAATAACGTTCTCTCTGAAATCTTCTGCTTGCTCTTTGCAAACTGGGGAAAGGTCTGAGAAGAAGAAGCATCTTCAGCTTTGATGAAGAATGACACAGCCAGATCGTTCACTGCTGCACTCAGCATGGGAAAAGTATTCAATCTCGGAGATTTGAATATACCTGGAAGGTGAGCAGAAAACTGACAAAACTCCTGTAGACATGGCAGGACAGCAAGTCAATACAACAGCCTTATCATGCTTCTTTCACTTTCTGTAGGTACTGGGAACATTACCGCAACAACAACAAAAATACCTGGAAAAACTCAGCAGGTCTGGCAGCATCTGCGGAGAGGAACACAGTTAACGTTTCGAGTCCGTACAACTCTTCATCAGAACTAAATAGAAATAGAAATGTGGTGAAATATAAGCTGGTTGAGGGGGTGGGACAGGTAGAGCTGGATAGGGGCCAGTGATAGATGGAGACAATGAGGAGATTGCCAAAGACGTCATAGACAAAAGGTCAAAGAGGTGTTGAAGGTGGTGATATTATCTAAAGGAATGTGCTAATTAAGGGTAGAAAGCAGGATGAGCAAGGTACAGATAGCCCTAGTGGGGGTGGGGTGGGGGGAAGGGATTGAAATAGGTTAAAAGGTAGAGATAAAACAATGGATGGAAATACATTTAAAAATAATGGAAATAGGTTCGAAAAGAAAAATATATATTAAAAAAAATGATAAATTATTGGAAAAAGGGGGATCGGAAAGTGGGTGGGGATGGAGGAGAGAATTCATGATCTGAAATTGTTGAACTCAATATTCAGTCCAGAAGGCTGTAAAGTGCCTAGTTGGAAGATGAGGTGCTGTTCCTCCAGTTTGCGTTGAGCTTCACTGGAACAATGCAACAGGCCAAGGACGGACATGTGGGCATGAGAGCAGGGTGGAGTGTTAAAATGGCACTTCCCTCAATTTAGTCTACTGTATTCGCTGCTCCCAACATGGTCTCCTCTACATTGGAGAGACCAAACGCAGACTGGGTGACTGCTTTGCGGAACACCTTCGGTCTGTCCGCAAGCATTACCCAGACCTCCCTGTCGCTTGCCATTTCAACACACCACCCTGCTCTCATGCCCACATGTCCGTCCTTGGCCTGCTGCATTGTTCCAGTGAAGCTCAACGCAAACTGGAGGAACAGCACCTCATCTTCCGACTAGGCACTTTACAGCCTTCCGGGCTGAATGTTGAGTTCAACAACTTCAGATCATGAACTCTCCCCTCCATCCCCACCCCCTTTCTGATCCCCTTTTTCCAATAATTTATAATTTTAAATATATTTTTCTTTTCCCACCTATTTCCATTATTTTTAAATGTATTTCCATCCATTGTTTCATCTCCACCTTTTAGCCTATTTCAATCCCTTCCCCCCACCCCCACTAGGGCTATCTGTCACTTGCTCATCCTGCTTTCTACCCTTAATGTCACCATTAGCACATTCCTCAGCTAATATCACCACCGTCAACACCCCTTCGTCCTTTTGTCTATGACATCTTTGGCAATCTCTTCTTTGCCTCCACCTATCACTGGCCCTCTATCCAGCTCCACCTGTCCCAACCCCCTCAACCAACTTATATTACACCTCATTTCTATATTTCCTCAGTTCTGATGATGGACTCGAAACGTTAACTGTGTTCCTCTCCGCAGATGCTGTCAGACCTGCTGAGCTTTTCCAGGTATTTTTGTTTTTGGTCTGCAGAAACTCTAGTAGTTTGATCCAATTTGGAATGAAATGTTTTGTTCTCTCTGGGCAGCTCAGTGTGGTCAGCCAGCGATATACATGGCATCTCATTGGCGGGTTCGGTGGGACCAATATTGAATTCAGTTCTTCAGTTGCAAACACAACCGATTCCTCAGAAAAGACGAGAGAGACTCTGTGTACTTTGGCAGTAGATTCAAAGAGTACACTGATCTCTAGGACCTCATCTTCCAACGGATCACTCATTGCTACAATGGCCTCTTTCTCATGATCTTCTTCAGGAAAGAGCCACCCTCGGTCTAGAAGCTCCTCTAGTGGATGGGTCGCCATCTCCTTCAGTGCCTTTGTTTCCCTGCCTTCTAGCCTGTCTTCAAAGTGAGCTGAGAGATCTACAATCACCTCCTCGGCTCCAGTGGATGGTAGATGATGAAACTCAAATACTTCCCTTAGCCTGAAGTCGGAGCTTGGGAACTCCAGTTCCTGATGAGCCTTGGGCCCTTTGGACAGGTGCCAAGGGGGAGATGGCTGCACTTGTACGGTTGGTTTATTTTACCTTCTTCATCCAGGGACTTGTCCTGCACAGAAAACAAGGGAGCGCAAAAGGCACAATTTTTTTTATTTTGGGACTGTCTCCCTTTTTTTATTGGTTATGCTTCAGTTGTACAGGGCACTGGTTAGGCCACATCTGGAATACTGTGTACAGCATCTGTCTCCTTATTTAAGGAAAGATGTAAATGCGTTGGAAGCAGTTCAGAGAAGGTTTACCAGACTAATACCAGGAATGGGTGGGTTGCCTTATGAGGAAAGGTTGGACAGGCTAGGCTTGTATCTGCTGGAGTTTAGAAGAGTAAGAGGTGACTTGATTGGAACATATAAGATCCTGAGGGGTCTTGACAGGGTGGATGTGGAGAGGATGTTTCCTCTTGTGGGAGAATCTAGAACTAGGGATTACTGTTTAAAAATAAGGGGTCGCTCATTTAGACAGAGCTGAGGAGGATTTTTTTCACACAGAG